>NW_026778950.1:862958-1099982 GCF_030144855.1 Hypanus sabinus | reverse complement strand
ATACATACAACTCCCATACAACATCTACACCTCCAAAATAAACAACATTCCTCCGGACCAGGGTGCACAACACAGTACATACATACAACTCCCATACAACATCTACACCTCCAAAATAAACAACGTTCCTCCGGACCAGGGTCCACAACACAGTACATACATACAACTCCCATACAACATCTACACCTCCAAAATAAACAACGTTCCACGGGTCCAGGGTGTACAACACAGTACATACATACAACTCCCATACAACATCTACACCTCCAAAATAAACAACGTTCCTCCAGACCAGGGTTTACAACACCGTACATGCATACATCTCCCATTCAACATCTACACCTCCAAAATAAACAACGTTCCTCCGGACCAGGGTCCACAACACAGTACTTACATACAACTCCCATACAACATCTACACCTCCAAAATAAACAACGTTCCACCGGACCAGGGTGCACAACACAGTACATACATACAACTCCCATACAACATCTACACCTCCAAAATAAACAATGTTCCACCGGTCCAGGGTGTACAACACAGTACATACATACAACTCCCATACAACATCGACACCTCCAAAATAAACAACGTTCCACCGGTCCAGGGTGTACAACACAGTACATACATACAACTCCCATACAACATCTACACCTCCAAAATAAACAACGTTCCACCGGTCCAGGGTGTACAACACAGTACATACATACAACTCCCATACAACATCTACACCTCCAAAATAAACAACGTTCCACCGGTCCAGGGTGTACAACACAGTACATACATACAACTCCCATACAACATCTACACCTCCAAAATAAACAACATTCCTCCGGACCAGGGTCCACAACACAGTACATACATACAACTCCCATACAACATCTACACCTCCAAAATAAACAACATTCCTCCGGACCAGGGTGCACAACACAGTACATACATACAACTCCCATACAACATCTACACCTCCAAAATAAACAACATTCCTCCGGACCAGGGTGCACAACACAGTACATACATACAACTCCCATACAACATCTACACCTCCAAAATAAACAACGTTCCTCCAGACCAGGGTGTACAACACAGTACGTACATACAACTCCCATACAACATCTACACCTCCAAAATAAACAACGTTCCTCCGGACCAGGGTCCACAACACAGTACATACATACAACTCCCATACAACATCTACACCTCCAAAATAAACAACGTTCCACCGGTCCAGGGTGTACAACACAGTACATACATACAACTCCCATACAACATCTACACCTCCAAAATAAACAACGTTCCACCGGTCCAGGGTGTACAACACAGTACATACATACAACTCCCATACAACATCTACACCTCCAAAATAAACAACGTTCCTCCAGACCAGGGTTTACAACACCGTACATACATACATCTCCCATTCAACATCTACACATCCGAAATAAACAACGTTCCTCCGGACCAGGGTCCACAACACAGTACTTAAATAAAACGCCCATACAGCATCTACACCTCCAAAATAAGCAACGTTCCTCCGGACCAGGGTGCACAACACAGTACATACATACAACTCCCATACAACATCTACACCTCCAAAATAAACAACATTCCTCCGGACCAGGGTGCACAACACAGTACATACATACAACTCCCATACAACATCTACACCTCCAAAATAAACAACGTTCCTCCAGACCAGTGTGTACAACACAGTACGTACATACAACTCCCATACAACATCTACACCTCCAAAATAAACAACGTTCCTCCGGACCAGGGTCCACAACACAGTACTTACATACAACTCCCATACAACATCTACACCTCCAAAATAAACAACGTTCCACCGGTCCAGGCTGTACAACACAGTACATACATACAACTCCCATACAACATCTACACCTCCAAAATAAACAACGTTCCTCCGGACCAGGGTCCACAACACAGTACATACATACAACTCCCATACAACATCTACACCTCCAAATAAACAACGTTCCTCCAGACCAGGGTGTACAACACAGTACGTACATACAACTCCCATACAACATCTACACCTCTAAAATAAACAATGTTCCTCCGGACCAGGGTCCACAACACAGTACTTACATACAACTCCCATACAACATCTACACCTCCAAAATAAACAACGTTCCTCCGGACCAGGGTCCACAACACAGTACATACATACAACTCCCATACAACATCTACACTTCCAAAATAAACAATGTTCCTCCAGACCAGGGTGTACAACACAGTACGTACATACAACTCCCATACAACATCTACACCTCCAAAATAAACAACGTTCCTCCGGACCAGGGTCCACAACACAGTACTTACATACAACGCCCATACAGCATCTACACCTCCAAAATAAGCAACGTTCCTCCGGACCAGGGTGCACAACACAGTACATACATACAACTCCCATACAACATCTACACCTCCAAAATAAACAACGTTCCACCGGAGCCGGGTCCACAACACAGTACATACATACAACTCCCGTACAAAACCTACACCTCCAAAATAAACAAAGTTCCTCCAGACCAGGGTCCACAACACAGTACATACATACAAATCCCATACAACATCTACACCTCCAAAATAAAGAACGTTCCTCCGGACCAGGGTCCACAACACAGTACATACATACAACTCCCATACAACATCTACACCTCCAAAATAAACAACGTTCCACCGGAGCCGGGTCCACAACACAGTACATACATACAACTCCCGTACAAAACCTACACCTCCAAAATAAACAAAGTTCCTCCAGACCAGGGTCCACAACACAGTACATACATACAAATCCAATACAACATCTACACCTCCAAAATAAAGAACGTTCCTCCGGACCAGGGTCCACAACACAGTACATACATACAACTCCCATACAACATCTACACCTCCAAAATAAACAACGTTCTACCGGTCCAGGGTGTACAACACAGTACATACATACAACTCCCATACAACATCTACACCTCCAAAATAAACAACGTTCCACCGGTCCAGGGTGTACAACACAGTACATACATACAACTCCCATACAACATCTACACCTCCAAAATAAACAACGTTCCTCCAGACCAGGGTTTACAACACCGTACATACATACATCTCCCATTCAACATCTACACCTCCAAAATAAACAACGTTCCTCCGGACCAGGGTCCACAACACATTACTTAAATACAACGCCCATACAGCATCTGCACCTCCAAAATAAGCAACGTTCCTCCGGACCAGGGTGCACAACACAGTACATACATACAACACCCATACAACATCTACACCTCCAAAATAAACAACATTCCTCCGGACCAGGGTGCACAACACAGTACATACATACAACTCCCATACAACATCTACACCTCCAAAATAAACAACGTTCCTCCGGACCAGGGTCCACAACACAGTACATACATACAACTCCCATACAACATCTACACCTCCAAAATAAACAACGTTCCACCGGTCCAGGGTGTACAACACAGTACATACATACAACTCCCATACAACATCTACACCTCCAAAATAAACACCGTTCCTCCAGACCAGCGTTTACAACACCGTACATGCATACATCTCCCATTCAACATCTACACCTCCAAAATAAACAACGTTCCTCCGGACCAGGGTCCACAACACAGTACTTACATACAACTCCCATACAACATCTACACCTCCAAAATAAACAACGTTCCACCGGACCAGGGTGCACAACACAGTACATACATACAACTCCCATACAACATCTACACCTCCAAAATAAACAATGTTCCACCGGTCCAGGGTGTACAACACAGTACATACATACAACTCCCATACAACATCGACACCACCAAAATAAACAACGTTCCACCGGTCCAGGGTGTACAACACAGTACATACATACAACTCCCATACAACATCTACACCTCCAAAATAAACAACGTTCTACCGGTCCAGGGTGTACAACACAGTACATACATACAACTCCCATACAACATCTACACCTCCAAAATAAACAACGTTCCACCGGTCCAGGGTGTACAACACAGTACATACATACAACTCCCATACAACATCTACACCTCCAAAATAAACAACGTTCCTCCAGACCAGGGTTTACAACACCGTACATACATACATCTCCCATTCAACATCTACACCTCCAAAATAAACAACGTTCCTCCGGACCAGGGTCCACAACACATTACTTAAATACAACGCCCATACAGCATCTACACCTCCAAAATAAGCAACGTTCCTCCGGACCAGGGTCCACAACACAGTACATACATACAACTCCCATACAACATCTACACCTCCAAAACAAACAACGTTCCTCCGGACCAGGGTCCACAACACAGTACTTACATACAACTCCCATACAACATCTACACCTCCAAAATAAACAACGTTCCTCCGGACCAGGGTCCACAACACAGTACATACATACAACTCCCATACAACATCTACACCTCCAAAATAAACAACGTTCCACCGGTCCAGGGTGTACAACACAGTACATACATACAACTCCCATGCAGCATCTACACCTCCAAAATAAGCAACGTTCCTCCGGACCAGGGTGCACAACACAGTACATACATACAACTCCCATACAACATCTACACCTCCAAACTAAACAACGTTCCACCGGACCCGGGTCCACAACACAGTACATACATACAACTCCCGTACAAAACCTACACCTCCAAAATAAACAACGTTCCACCGGACCAGGGTGCACAACACAGTACATACATACAAATCCCATACAACATCTACACCTCCAAAATAAACAACGTTCCTCCGGACCAGGGTCCACAACACAGTACATACATACAACTCCCATACAACATCTACACCTCCAAAATAAACAACGTTCCACCGGTCCAGGGTGTACAACACAGTACATACATACAACTCCCATACAACATCTACACCTCCAAAATAAACAAAGTTCCACCGGTCCAGGCTGTACAACACAGTACATACATACAACTCCCATACAACATCTACACCTCCAAAATAAACAACGTTCCACCGGTCCAGGGTGTACAACACAGTACATACATACAACTCCCATACAACATCTACACCTCCAAAATAAACAACGTTCCACCGGTCCATGGTGTACAACACAGTACATACATACAACTCCCATACAACATCTACACCTCCAAAATAATCAACGTTCCTCCAGACCAGGGTGTACAACACAGTACGTACATACAACTCCCATACAACATCTACACCTCCAAAATAAACAACGTTCCTCCGGACCAGGGTGCACAAGACAGTACATACATACAACTCCCATACAACATCTACACCTCCAAAATAAACAACATTCCTCCGGACCAGGGTCCACAAGACAGTACATACATACAACTCCCATACAACATCTACACCTCCAAAATAAACAACATTCCTCCGGACCAGGGTGCACAACACAGTACATACATACAACTCCCATACAACATCTACACCTCCAAAATAAACAACATTCCTCCGGACCAGGGTGCACAACACAGTACATACATACAACTCCCATTCAACATCTACACCTCCAAAATAAACAACATTCCTCCGGACCAGGGTCCACAACACAGTACATACATACAACTCCCATACAGCATCTACACCTCCAAAATAAACAACGTTCCTCCGGACCAGGGTGCACAACACTGTACATACATACAACTCCCATACTTCATCTACACCTCCAAAATAAACAACGTTCCACAGGACCAGGGTCCACAACACAGTACATACATGCAACTCCCATACAACATCTACACCTCCAAAATAAACAACGTTCCTCCGGACCAGGGTGCACAAGACAGTACATACATACAACTCCCATACAACATCTACACCAACAAAATAAACAACATTCCTCCGGGCCAGGGTGCACAACACAGTACATACATACAACTCCCATAAAACATCTACACCTCCAAAATAAACAACGTTCCTCCGGACCAGGGTGCACAACACAATACATACATACAACCCCCAAACAACATCTACACCTCCAACTTAAACAACGTTCCTCCAGACCATGGTGCACAACACAGTACATACATAAAACTCCCATACAGCATCTACACCTCCAAAATAAACAACGTTCCTCCGGACCAGGGTCCACAAAACAGTACATACATACAACTCCCATACAACACCTACACCTCCAAAATAAACAACGTTCCTCCGGACCAGGGCCCACAACACAGTACATACATACAACTCCCATACAACATCTACACCTCCAAAATAAACAACGTTCCTCCAGACCAGGGTGTACAACAATGTACGTACATACAATTCCCATACAACATCTACACCTCCAAAATAAACAACGTTCCTCCGGACCAGGGTCCACAACACAGTACTTACATACAACTCCCATACAGCATCTACACCTCCAAAATAAACAACGTTCCTCCGGACCAGGGTGCACAACACAGTACATACATACAACTCCCATACAACATCTACACCTCCAAAATAAACAACGTTCCACCGGACCAGGGTCCACAACACAGTACATACATACAACTCCCATACAACATCTACACCTACAAAATAAACAACGTTCCACCGGACCCGGGTCCACAACACAGTACATACATACAACTGCCGTACAACACCTACACCTCCAAAATAAACAAAGTTCCTCCAGACCAGGGTCCACAACACAGTACATACACACAACTCCCATACAACATCGACACCTCCAAAATAAAAAACGTTCCTCCGGACCAGGGTCCACAACACAGTACATACATACAACTCCCATACAACATCTACACATCCAAAATAAACAACGTTCCTCCAGACCAGGGTGTACAACACAGTACGTACATACAACTCCCATACAACATCTACACCTCTAAAATAAACAATGTTCCTCCGGACCAGGGTCCACAACACAGTACTTACATACAACTCCCATACAACATCTACACCTCCAAAATAAACAACGTTCCTCCGGACCAGGGTCCACAACACAGTACATACATACAACTCCCATACAACATCTACACCTCCAAAATAAACAACGTTCCTCCAGACCATGGTGTACAACACAGTACGTACATACAACTCCCATACAACACCTACACCTCCAAACTAAACAACGTTCCTCCGGACCAGGGTCCACAACACAGTACTTACATACAACTCCCATACAGCATCTACACCTCCAAAATAAGCAACGTTCCTCCGGACCAGGGTGCACAACACAGTACATACATACAACTCCCATACAACATCTGCACCTCCAAAATAAACAACGTTCCACCGGACCCGGGTCCACAACACAGTACATACATACAACTCCCGTACAAAACCTACACCTCCAAAATAAACAAAGTTCCTCCAGACCAGGGTCCACAACACAGTACATACATACAAATCCCATACAACATCTACACCTCCAAAATAAACAACGTTCCTCCGGACCAGGGTCCACAACACAGTACATACATACAACTCCCATACAACATCTACACCTCCAAAATAAACAACGTTCCACCGGTCCAGGGTCTACAACACAGTACATACAAACAACTCCCATACAACATCTACACCTCCAAAATAAACAACGTTCCACCGGTCCAGGGTGTACAACACAGTACATACATACAACTCCCATACAACATCTACACCTCCAAAATAAACAACGTTCCACCGGTCCAGGGTGTACAACACAGTACATACATACAACTCCCATACAACATCTACACCTCCAAAATAAAGAACGTTCCACCGGTCCAGGGTGTACAACACAGTACATACATACAACTCCCATACAACATCTACACCTCCAAAATAATCAACGTTCCTCCAGACCAGGGTGTACAACACAGTACGTACATAAAACTCCCATACAACATCTACACCTCCAAAATAAACAACGTTCCTCCGGACCAGGGTGCACAACACAGTACATACATACAACTCCCATACAACATCTACACCTCCAAAATAAACAACATTCCTCCGGACCAGGGTCCACAAGACAGTACATACATACAACTCCCATACAACATCTACACCTCCAAAATAAACAACATTCCTCTGGACCAGGGTGCACAACACTGTACATACATACAACTCCCATACATCATCTACACCTCCAAAATAAACAACGTTCCACCGGACCAGGGTCCACAACACAGTACATACACACAACTCCCATACAACATCGACACCTCCAAAATAAAAAACGTTCCTCCGGACCAGGGTCCACAACACAGTACATACATACAACTCCCATACAACATCTACACATCCAAAATAAATAACGTTCCTCCAGACCAGGGTGTACAACACAGTACGTACATACAACTCCCATACAACATCTACACCTCTAAAATAAACAATGTTCCTCCGGACCAGGGTCCACAACACAGTACATACATACAACTCCCATACAACATCTACACATCCAAAATAAACAACGTTCCTCCAGACCAGCATGTACAACACAGTACGTACATACAACTCCCATACAACATCTACACCTCCAAAATAAACAACGTTCCTCCGGACCATGGTGCACAACACAGTACATAAATACAACTCCCATACAACATTTGCACCTCCAAAATAAACAACGTTCCTCCGGACCAGGGTCCACAACACAGTACATACACACAACTCCCATACAACATCGACACCTCCAAAATAAAAAACGTTCCTCCGGACCAGGGTCCACAACACAGTACATACATACAACTCCCATACAACATCTACACATCCAAAATAAATAACGTTCCTCCAGACCAGGGTGTACAACACAGTACGTACATACAACTCCCATACAACATCTACACCTCTAAAATAAACAATGTTCCTCCGGACCAGGGTCCACAACACAGTACTTACATACAACTCCCATACAACATCTACACCTCCAAAATAAACAACGTTCCTCCGGACCAGGGTCCACAACACAGTACATACATACAACTCCCATACAACATCTACACCTCCAAAATAAACAACGTTCCTCCAGACCAGCATGTACAACACAGTACGTACATACAACTCCCATACAACATCTACACCTCCAAAATAAAAAACGTTCCTCCGGACCATTGTGCACAACACAGTACATAAATACAACTCCCATACAACATTTGCACCTCCAAAATAAACAACGTTCCTCCGGACCAGGGTCCACAACACAGTACATACATACAACTCCCATACAACATCTACACCTCCAAAATAAACAACGTTCCTCCGGACCAGGGTCCACAACACAGTACATACATACAACTCCCGTACAACATCTACACCTCCAAAATAAACAACATTCCTCCGGACCAGGGTGCACAACACAGTACATACATACAACCCCAATACAGCATCTACACCTCCAAAATAAACAACGTTCCTCCGGACCAGGGTGCACAACACAGTACATACATACAACTCCCATACAGCATCTACACCTCCAAAATAAACAACGTTCCTCCGGACCAGGGTCCACAACACAGTACATACATACAACTCCCATACAGCATCTACACCTCCAAAATAAACAACGTTCCTCCGGACCAGGGTGCACAACACAGTACATACATAAAACTCCCATACAACATCTACACCTCCAAAATAAACAACGTTCCTCCGGACCAGGGTGCACAACACAGTACTTAGATAAAACTCCCGTACAACACCTACACCTCCAAAATAAACAACGTTCCTCCGGACCAGGGTGCACAACACAGTACGTACATACAACTCCCATACAACACCTACACCTCCAAAATAAACAACGTTCCTCCGGACCAGGGTCCACAACACAGTACATACATACAACTCCCGTACAACATCTACACCTCCAAAATAAACAACGTTCCTCCAGACCAGGGTGTACAACACAGTACGTACATACAACTCCCATACAACATCTACACCTCCAAAATAAACAACGTTCCTCCGGACCATGGTGCACAACACAGTACATAAATACAACTCCCATACAACATCTGCACCTCCAAAATAAACAACGTTCCTCCGGACCAGGGTCCAAAGCACAGTACATACATACAACTCCCATACAACATCTACACCTCCAAAATAAAAAACGTTCCTCCGGACCAGGGTCCACAACACAGTACATACATACAACTCCCGTACAACATCTACAACTCCAAAATAAACAACATTCCTCCGGACCAGGGTGCACAACACAGTACATACATACAACCCCAATACAGCATCTACACCTCCAAAATAAACAACGTTCCTCCGGACCAGGGTGCACAACACAGTACATACATACAACTCCCATACAGCATCTACACCTCCAAAATAAACAACGTTCCTCCGGACCAGGGTCCACAACACAGTACATACATACAACTCCCATACAGCATCTACACCTCCAAAATAAACAACGTTCCTCCGGACCAGGGTGCACAACACAGTACATACATAAAACTCCCATACAACATCTACACCTCCAAAATAAACAACGTTCCTCCGGACCAGGGTGCACAACACAGTACTTAGATACAACTCCCGTACAACACCTACACCTCCAAAATAAACAACGTTCCTCCGGACCAGGGTGCACAACACAGTACGTACATACAACTCCCATACAACACCTACACCTCCAAAATAAACAACGTTCCTCCGGACCAGGGTCCACAACACAGTACATACATACAACTCCCGTACAACATCTACACCTCCAAAATAAACAACGTTCCTCCAGACCAGGGTGTACAACACAGTACGTACATACAACTCCCATACAACATCTATACCTCTAAAATAAACAATGTTCCTCCGGACCAGGGTCCACAACACAGTACTTACATACAACTCCCATACAACATCTACACCTCCAAAATAAACAACGTTCCTCCGGACCAGGGTCCACAACACAGTACATACATACAACTCCCATACAACATCTACACCTCCAAAATAAACAACGTTCCTCCAGACCAGCATGTACAACACAGTACGTACATACAACTCCCATACAACATCTACACCTCCAAAATAAACAACGTTCCTCCGGACCAGGGTCCACAACACAGTACATACATACAACTCCCATAAAACATCTACACCTCCAAAATAAACAACGTTCCTCCGGACCAGGGTGCACAACACAATACATACATACAACCCCCAAACAGCATCTACACCTCCAAATTAAACAACGTTCCTCCAGACCATGGTGCACAACACAGTACATACATAAAACTCCCATACAGCATCTACACCTCCAAAATAAACAACGTTCCTCCAGACCAGGGTCCACAAAACAGTACATACATACAATTCCCATACAACACCTACACCTCCAAAATAAACAAAGTTACTCCAGACCAGGGTCCACAACACAGTACATACATACAACTCCCATACAACATCTACACCTCCAAAATAAACAACGTTCCTCCAGACCAGGGTGTACAACAATGTACGTACATACAACTCCCATACAACATCTACACCTCCAAAATAAACAACGTTCCTCCGGACCAGGGTCCACAACACAGTACTTACATACAACTCCCATACAGCATCTACACCTCCAAAATAAACAACGTTCCTCCGGACCAGGGTGCACAACACAGTACATACATACAACTCCCATACAACATCTACACCTCCAAAATAAACAACGTTCCTCCGGACCATGGTGCACAACACAGTACATAAATACAACTCCCATACAACATCTGCACCTCCAAAATAAACAACGTTCCTCCGGACCAGGGTCCAAAGCACAGTACATACATACAACTCCCATACAACATCTACACCTCCAAAATAAAAAACGTTCCTCCGGACCAGGGTCCACAACACAGTACATACATACAACTCCCGTACAACATCTACAACTCCAAAATAAACAACATTCCTCCGGACCAGGGTGCACAACACAGTACATACATACAACCCCAATACAGCATCTACACCTCCAAAATAAACAACGTTCCTCCGGACCAGGGTGCACAACACAGTACATACATACAACTCCCATACAGCATCTACACCTCCAAAATAAACAACGTTCCTCCGGACCAGGGTCCACAACACAGTACATACATACAACTCCCATACAGCATCTACACCTCCAAAATAAACAACGTTCCTCCGGACCAGGGTGCACAACACAGTACATACATAAAACTCCCATACAACATCTACACCTCCAAAATAAACAACGTTCCTCCGGACCAGGGTGCACAACACAGTACTTAGATACAACTCCCGTACAACACCTACACCTCCAAAATAAACAACGTTCCTCCGGACCAGGGTGCACAACACAGTACGTACATACAACTCCCATACAACACCTACACCTCCAAAATAAACAACGTTCCTCCGGACCAGGGTCCACAACACAGTACATACATACAACTCCCGTACAACATCTACACCTCCAAAATAAACAACGTTCCTCCAGACCAGGGTGTACAACACAGTACGTACATACAACTCCCATACAACATCTATACCTCTAAAATAAACAATGTTCCTCCGGACCAGGGTCCACAACACAGTACTTACATACAACTCCCATACAACATCTACACCTCCAAAATAAACAACGTTCCTCCGGACCAGGGTCCACAACACAGTACATACATACAACTCCCATACAACATCTACACCTCCAAAATAAACAACGTTCCTCCAGACCAGCATGTACAACACAGTACGTACATACAACTCCCATACAACATCTACACCTCCAAAATAAACAACGTTCCTCCGGACCAGGGTCCACAACACAGTACATACATACAACTCCCATAAAACATCTACACCTCCAAAATAAACAACGTTCCTCCGGACCAGGGTGCACAACACAATACATACATACAACCCCCAAACAGCATCTACACCTCCAAATTAAACAACGTTCCTCCAGACCATGGTGCACAACACAGTACATACATAAAACTCCCATACAGCATCTACACCTCCAAAATAAACAACGTTCCTCCAGACCAGGGTCCACAAAACAGTACATACATACAATTCCCATACAACACCTACACCTCCAAAATAAACAAAGTTACTCCAGACCAGGGTCCACAACACAGTACATACATACAACTCCCATACAACATCTACACCTCCAAAATAAACAACGTTCCTCCAGACCAGGGTGTACAACAATGTACGTACATACAACTCCCATACAACATCTACACCTCCAAAATAAACAACGTTCCTCCGGACCAGGGTCCACAACACAGTACTTACATACAACTCCCATACAGCATCTACACCTCCAAAATAAACAACGTTCCTCCGGACCAGGGTCCACAACACAGTACTTACATACAACTCCCATACAGCATCTACACCTCCAAAATAAACAACGTTCCTCCGGACCAGGGTGCACAACACAGTACATACATACAACTCCCATACAACATCTACACCTCCAAAATAAACAACGTTCCTCCGGACCATGGTGCACAACACAGTACATAAATACAACTCCCATACAACATCTGCACCTCCAAAATAAACAACGTTCCTCCGGACCAGGGTCCAAAGCACAGTACATACATACAACTCCCATACAACATCTACACCTCCAAAATAAAAAACGTTCCTCCGGACCAGGGTCCACAACACAGTACATACATACAACTCCCGTACAACATCTACAACTCCAAAATAAACAACATTCCTCCGGACCAGGGTGCACAACACAGTACATACATACAACCCCAATACAGCATCTACACCTCCAAAATAAACAACGTTCCTCCGGACCAGGGTGCACAACACAGTACATACATACAACTCCCATACAGCATCTACACCTCCAAAATAAACAACGTTCCTCCGGACCAGGGTCCACAACACAGTACATACATACAACTCCCATACAGCATCTACACCTCCAAAATAAACAACGTTCCTCCGGACCAGGGTGCACAACACAGTACATACATAAAACTCCCATACAACATCTACACCTCCAAAATAAACAACGTTCCTCCGGACCAGGGTGCACAACACAGTCCTTAGATACAACTCCCGTACAACACCTACACCTCCAAAATAAACAACGTTCCTCCGGACCAGGGTGCACAACACAGTACGTACATACAACTCCCATACAACACCTACACCTCCAAAATAAACAACGTTCCTCCGGACCAGGGTCCACAACACAGTACATACATACAACTCCCGTACAACATCTACACCTCCAAAATAAACAACGTTCCTCCAGACCAGGGTGTACAACACAGTACGTACATACAACTCCCATACAACATCTATACCTCTAAAATAAACAATGTTCCTCCGGACCAGGGTCCACAACACAGTACTTACATACAACTCCCATACAACATCTACACCTCCAAAATAAACAACGTTCCTCCGGACCAGGGTCCACAACACAGTACATACATACAACTCCCATACAACATCTACACCTCCAAAATAAACAACGTTCCTCCAGACCAGCATGTACAACACAGTACGTACATACAACTCCCATACAACATCTACACCTCCAAAATAAACAACGTTCCTCCGGACCAGGGTCCACAACACAGTACATACATACAACTCCCATAAAACATCTACACCTCCAAAATAAACAACGTTCCTCCGGACCAGGGTGCACAACACAATACATACATACAACCCCCAAACAGCATCTACACCTCCAAATTAAACAACGTTCCTCCAGACCATGGTGCACAACACAGTACATACATAAAACTCCCATACAGCATCTACACCTCCAAAATAAACAACGTTCCTCCAGACCAGGGTCCACAAAACAGTACATACATACAATTCCCATACAACACCTACACCTCCAAAATAAACAAAGTTACTCCAGACCAGGGTCCACAACACAGTACATACATACAACTCCCATACAACATCTACACCTCCAAAATAAACAACGTTCCTCCAGACCAGGGTGTACAACAATGTACGTACATACAACTCCCATACAACATCTACACCTCCAAAATAAACAACGTTCCTCCGGACCAGGGTCCACAACACAGTACTTACATACAACTCCCATACAGCATCTACACCTCCAAAATAAACAACGTTCCTCCGGACCAGGGTGCACAACACAGTACATACATACAACTCCCATACAACATCTACACCTCCAAAATAAACAACGTTCCACCGGACCAGGGTCCACAACACAGTACATACATACAACTCCCATACAACATCTACACCTACAAAATAAACAACGTTCCACCGGACCCGGGTCCACAACACAGTACATACATACAACTCCCGTACAACACCTACACCTCCAAATTAAACAAAGTTCCTCCAGACCAGGGTCCACAACACAGTACATACACACAACTCCCATACAACATCGACACCTCCAAAATAAAAAACGTTCCTCCGGACCAGGGTCCACAACACAGTACATACATACAACTCCCATACAACATCTACACATCCAAAATAAACAACATTCCTCCAGACCAGGGTGTACAACACAGTACGTACATACAACTCCCATACAACATCTACACCTCTAAAATAAACAATGTTCCTCCGGACCAGGGTCCACAACACAGTACTTACATACAACTCCCATACAACATCTACACCTCCAAAATAAACAACGTTCCTCCGGACCAGGGTCCACAGCACAGTACATACATACAACTCCCATACAACATCTACACCTCCAAAATAAACAACGTTCCTCCAGACCAGCATGTACAACACAGTACGTACATACAACTCCCATACAACATCTACACCTCCAAAATAAACAACGTTCCTCCGGACCATGGTGCACAACACAGTACATAAATACAACTCCCATACAACATCTGCACCTCCAAAATAAACAACGTTCCTCCGGACCAGGGTCCACAACACAGTACATACATACAACTCCCATACAACATCTACACCTCCAAAATAAACAACGTTCCTCCGGACCAGGGTCCACAACACAGTACATGCATACAACTCCGGTACAACATCTACACCTCCAAAATAAACAACATTCCTCCGGACCAGGGTGCACAACACAGTACATACATACAACCCCCATACAGCATCTCCACCTCCAAAATAAACAACGTTCCTCCGGACCAGGGTGCACAACACAGTACATACATACAACTCCCATACAGCATCTACACCTCCAAAATAAACAACGTTCCTCCGGACCAGGGTCCACAACACAGTACATACATACAACTCCCATACAGCATCTACACCTCCAAAATAAACAACGTTCCTCCGGACCAGGGTGCACAACACAGTACATACATAAAACTCCCATACAACATCTACACCTCCAAAATAAACAACGTTCCTCCGGACCAGGGTGCACAACACAGTACTTAGATACAACTCCCGTACAACACCTACACCTCCAAAATAAACAACGTTCCTCCGGACCAGGGTGCACAACACAGTACGTACATGCAACTCCCATACAACACCTACACCTCCAAAATAAACAACGTTCCTCCGGACCAGGTTCCACAACACAGTACATACATACAACTCCCGTACAACATCTACACCTCCAAAATAAACAACGTTCCTCCAGACCAGGGTGTACAACACAGTACGTACATACAACTCCCATACAACATCTACACCTCTAAAATAAACAATGTTCCTCCGGACCAGGGTCCACAACACAGTACTTACATACAACTCCCATACAACATTTACACCTCCAAAATAAACAACGTTCCTCCGGACCAGGGTCCACAACACCGTACATACATACAACTCCCATACAACATCTACACCTCCAAAATAAACAACGTTCCTCCAGACCAGCATGTACAACACAGTACGTACATACAACTCCCATACAACATCTACACCTCCAAAATAAACAACGTTCCTCCGGACCATGGTGCACAACACAGTACATAAATACAACTCCCATACAACATCTGCACCTCCAAAATAAACAACGTTCCTCCGGACCAGGGTCCACAACACAGTACATACATACAACTCCCATACAACATCTACACCTCCAAAATAAACAACGTTCCTCCGGACCAGGGTCCACAACACAGTACATACATACAACTCCCATAAAACATCTACACCTCCAAAATAAACAACGTTCCTCCGGACCAGGGTGCACAACACAATACATACATACAACCCCCAAACAGCATCTACACCTCCAAATTAAACAACGTTCCTCCAGACCATGGTGCACAACACAGTACATACATAAAACTCCCATACAGCATCTACACCTCCAAAATAAACAACGTTCCTCCAGACCAGGGTCCACAAAACAGTACATACATACAACTCCCATACAACACGTACACCTCCAAAATAAACAACGTTCCTCCGGACCAGGGTCCACAACACAGTACATACATACAACTCCCATACAACATCTACACCTCCAAAATAAACAACGTTCCTCCAGACCAGGGTGTACAACAATGTACGTACATACAACTCCCATACAACATCTACACCTCCAAAATAAACAACGTTCCTCCGGACCAGGGTCCACAACACAGTACTTACATACAACTCCCATACAGCATCTACACCTCCAAAATAAACAACGTTCCTCCGGACCAGGGTGCACAACACAGTACATACATACAACTCCCATACAACATCTACACCTCCAAAATAAACAACGTTCCACCGGACCAGGGTCCACAACACAGTACATACATACAACTCCCATACAACATCTACACCTCCAAAATAAACAACGTTCCACCGGACCCGGGTCCACAACACAGTACATACATACAACTCCCGTACAACACCTACACCTCCAAAATAAACAAAGTTCCTCCAGACCAGGGTCCACAACACAGTACATACACACAGCTCCCATACAACATCGACACCTCCAAAATAAAAAACGTTCCTCCGGACCAGGGTCCACAACACAGTACATACATACAACTCCCATACAACATCTACACATCCAAAATAAACAAAGTTCCTCCAGACCAGGGTCCACAACACAGTACATACACACAGCTCCCATACAACATCGACACCTCGAAAATAAAAAACGTTCCTCCGGACCAGGGTCCACAACACAGTACATACATACAACTCCCATACAACATCTACACCTCTACAATAAACAATGTTCCTCCGGACCAGGGTGTACAACACAGTACGTACATACAACTCCCATACAACATCTACACCTCTAAAATAAACAATGTTCCTCCGGACCAGGGTCCACAACACAGTAGTTACATACAACTCCCATACAACATCTACACCTCCAAAATAAACAACGTTCCTCCGGACCAGGGTCCACAACACAGTACATACATACAACTCCCATACAACATCTACACATCCAAAATAAACAACGTTCCTCCAGACCAGCATGTACAACACAGTACGTACATACAACTCCCATACAACATCTACACCTCCAAAATAAACAACGTTCCTCCGGACCATGGTGCACAACACAGTACATAAATACAACTCCCATACAACATCTGCACCTCCAAAATAAACAACGTTCCTCCGGACCAGGGTCCACAACACAGTACATACATACAACTCCCATACAACATCTACACCTCCAAAATAAACAACGTTCCTCCGGACCAGGGTCCACAACACAGTACATACATACAACTCCCGTAAAACATCTACACCTCCAAAATAAACAACATTCCTCCGGACCAGGGTGCACAACACAGTACATACATACAACCCCCATACAGCATCTACACCTCCAAAATAAACAACGTTCCTCCGGACCAGGGTGCACAACACAGTACATACATACAACTCCCATACAGCATCTACACCTCCAAAATAAACAACGTTCCTCCGGACCAGGGTCCACAACACAGTACATACATACAACTCCCATACAGCATCTACACCTCCAAAATAAACAACGTTCCTCCGGACCAGGGTGAACAACACAGTACATACATAAAACTCCCATACAACATCTACACCTCCAAAATAAACAACGTTCCTCCGGACCAGGGTGCACAACACAGTACTTAGATACAACTCCCGTACAACACCTACACCTCCAAAATAAATAACGTTCCTCCGGACCAGGGTGCTCAACACAGTACGTACATACAACTCCCATACAACACCTACACCTCCAAAATAAACAACGTTCCTCCGGACCAGGGTCCACAACACAGTACATACATACAACTCCCGTACAACATCTACACCTCCAAAATAAACAACGTTCCTCCAGACCAGGGTGTACAACACAGTACGTACATACAACTCCCATACAACATCTACACCTCTAAAATAAACAATGTTCCTCCGGACCAGGGTCCACAACACAGTACTTACATACAACTCCCATACAACATTTACAACTCCAAAATAAACAACGTTCCTCCGGACCAGGGTCCACAACACCGTACATACATACAACTCCCATACAACATCTACACCTCCAAAATAAACAACGTTCCTCCGGACCAGGGTCCACAACACAGTACATACATACAACTCCCATACAACATCTACACCTCCAAAATAAACAACGTTCCTCCGGACCAGGGTCCACAACACAGTACATACATACAACTCCCATAAAACATCTACACCTCCAAAAAAAACAACGTTCCTCCGGACCAGGGTGCACAACACAATACATACATACAACCCCCAAACAGCATCTACACCTCCAAATTAAACAACGTTCCTCCAGACCATGGTGCACAACACAGTACATACATAAAACTCCCATACAGCATCTATACCTCTAAAATAAACAATGTTCCTCCGGACCAGGGTCCACAACACAGTACTTACATACAACTCCCATACAACATCTACACCTCCAAAATAAACAACGTTCCTCCGGACCAGGGTCCACAACACAGTACATACATACAACTCCCATACAACATCTACACATCCAAAATAAACAACGTTCCTCCAGACCAGCATGTACAACACAGTACGTACATACAACTCCCATACAACATCTACACCTCCAAAATAAACAACGTTCCTCCGGACCATGGTGCACAACACAGTTCATAAATACAACTCCCATACAACATCTGCACCTCCAAAATAAACAACGTTCCTCCGGACCAGGGTCCACAACACAGTACATACATACAACTCCCATACAACATCTACACCTCCAAAATAAACAACGTTCCTCCGGACCAGGGTCCACAACACAGTACATACATACAACTCCCGTAAAACATCTACACCTCCAAAATAAACAACGTTCCTCCGGACCATGGTGCACAACACAGTACATAAATACAACTAACATACAACATCTGCACCTCCAAAATAAACAACGTTCCTCCGGACCAGGGTCCACAACACAGTACATACATACAACTCCCATACAACATCTACACCTCCAAAATAAACAACGTTCCTCCGGACCAGGGTCCACAACACAGTACATACATACAACTCCCGTACAACATCTACACCTCCAAAATAAACAACATTCCTCCGGACCAGGGTGCACAACACAGTACATACATACAACTCCCATACACCATCTACACCTCCAAAATAAACAACGTTCCTCCGGACCAGGGTGCACAACACAGTACATACATACAACTCCCATACAGCATCTACACCTCCAAAATAAACAACGTTCCTCCGGACCAGGGTCCACAACACAGTACATACATACAACTCCCATACAGCATCTACACCTCCAAAATAAACAACGTTCCTCCGGACCAGGGTGCACAACACAGTACATACATACAACTCCCATACAACATCTACACCTCCAAAATAAACAACGTTCCACCGGACCAGGGTCCACAACACCGTACATACATACAACTCCCATACAACATCTACACCTCCAAAAAAAACAACATTCCTCCGGACCAGGGTGCACGCACAGTACATACCTACAACTCCCATACAACATCTACACCTCCAAAATAAACAATGTTCCACCGGACCAGGGTGCACAGCACAGTGCATACATAAAAGTCCCATACAACATCTACACCTCCAAAATAAACAACGTTCCTCCGGACCAGGGTCCACAACACAGTACATACATAAAACTCCCATACAACATCTACACCTCCAAAATAAACAACGTTCCTCCGGACCAGGGTGCACAACACAGTACTTAGATACAACTCCCGTACAACACCTACACCTCCAAAATAAACAACGTTCCTCCGGACCAGGGTGCACAACACAGTAAGTAGATACAACTCCCATACAACACCGACACCTCCAAAATAAACAACGTTCCTCCGGACCAGGGTCCACAACACAGTACATACATACAACTCCCGTACAACATCTACACCTCCAAAATAAACAACGTTCCTCCGGACCAGGGTCCACAACACAGTACATACATACAATTCCCATACAACATCTACACCTCCAAAATAAACAACGTTCCACCGGACCCGGGTCCACAACACAGTACATACATACAACTCCCATACAACATCTACAGCTCCAAAATAAACAACGTTCCACCGGACCAGGGTCCACAACACAGTACATACATACAACTCCCGTACAACATCTACACCTCCAAAATAAACACCGTTCCTCCGGACCAGGGTCCACAACACAGTACATACATACAACTCCCGTACAACATCTACACCTCCAAAATAAACAACGTTCCTCCAGACCAGGGTGTACAACACAGTACGTACATACAACTCCCATACAACATCTACACCTCTAAAATAAACAATGTTCCTCCGGACCAGGGTCCACAACACAGTACTTACATACAACTCCCATACAACATCTACACCTCCAAAATAAACAACGTTCCTCCGGACCAGGGTCCACAACACAGTACATACATACAACTCCCATACAACATCTACACCTCCAAAATAAACAACGTTCCTCCAGACCAGCATGTACAACACAGTACGTACATACAACTCCCATACAACATCTACACCTCCAAAATAAACAACGTTCCTCCGGACCAAGGTGCACAACACAGTACATAAATACAACTCCCATACAACATCTGCACCTCCAAAATAAACAACGTTCCTCCGGACCAGGGTCCACAACACAGTACATACATACAACTCCCATACAACATCTACACCTCCAAAATAAACAACGTTCCTCCGGACCAGGGTCCACAACACAGTACATACATACAACTCCCGTACAACATCTACACCTCCAAAATAAACAACATTCCTCCGGACCAGGGTGCACAACACAGTACATACATACAACTCCCATACACCATCTACACCTCCAAAATAAACAACGTTCCTCCGGACCAGGGTCCACAACACAGTACATACATACAACTCCCATACAGCATCTACACCTCCAAAATAAACAACGTTCCTCCGGACCAGGGTGCACAACACAGTACATACATACAACTCCCATACAACATCTACACCTCCAAAATAAACAACGTTCCACCGGACCAGGGTCCACAACACAGTACATACATACAACTCCCATACAACATCTACACCTCCAAAAAAAACATCTTTCCTCCGGACCAGGGTGCACAGCACAGTACATACCTACAACTCCCATACAACATCTACACCTCCAAAATAAACAATGTTCCACCGGACCAGGGTGCACAGCACAGTGCATACATAAAAGTCCCATACAAAATCTACACCTCCAAAATAAACAACTTTCCTCCGGACCAGGGTGCACAACACAGTACATACATAAAACTCCCATACAACATCTACTCCTCCAAAATAAACAACGTTCCTCCGGACCAGGGTGCACAACACAGTACTTAGATACAACTCCCGTACAACACCTACACCTCCAAAATAAACAACGTTCCTCCGGACCAGGGTGCACAACACAGTAAGTACATACAACTCCCATACAACACCTACACCTCCAAAATAAACAACGTTCCTCCGGACCAGGGTCCACAACACAGTACATACATACAACTCCCGTACAACATCTACACCTCCAAAATAAACAACGTTCCTCCGGACCAGGGTCCACAACACAGTACATACATACAATTCCCATACAACATCTACACCTCCAAAATAAACAACGTTCCACCGGACCCGGGTCCACAACACAGTACATACATACAACTCCCATACAACATCTACAGCTCCAAAATAAACAACGTTCCACCGGACCAGGGTCCACAACACAGTACATACATACAACTCCCGTACAACATCTATACCTCCAAAATAAACAGCGTTCCTCCGGACCAGGGTCCACAACACAGTACATACATACAACTCCCATACAACATCTACACCTCCAAAATAAACAACGTTCCACCGGACCAGGGTCCACAACACAGTACATACGTACAACTCCCATACAACATCTACACCTCCAAAATAAACAATGTTCCACCGGACCAGGGTCCACAACACAGTACATATATACAACTCCCATACAACATCTACACCTCCAAAATAAACAACATTCCTCCGGACCAGGGTCCACAACACAGTACATACATGCAACTCCCATACAACATCTACACCTCCAAAATAAACAGCGTTCCACCGGACCAGGGTCCACAACACAGTACATATATACAACTCCCATACAACATCTACACCTCCAAAATAATCAACGTTCCTCCAGACCAGGGTTTACAACACCGTACATACATACATCTCCCATACAACATCTACACCTCCAAAATAAACAACGTTCCTCCGGACCAGGGTCCACAACACAGTACTTACATACAACTCCCATACAACATCTACACCTCCAAAATAAACAACGTTCCTCCGGACCAGGGTGCACAACACAGTACATACATACAACTCCCATACAACATCTACACCTCCAAAATAAACAACATTCCTCCGGACCAGGGTCCACAAGACAGTACATACATACAACTCCCATACAACATCTACACCTCCAAAATAAACAACATTCCTCCGGACCAGGGTGCACAACACAGTACATACATACAACTCCCATACAACATCTACACCTCCAAAATAAACAACATTCCTCCGGACCAGGGTGCACAACACAGTACATACATACAACTCCCATACAACATCTACACCTCCAAAATAAACAACATTCCTCCGGACCAGGGTCCACAACACAGTACATACATACAACTCCCATACAGCATCTACACCTCCAAAATAAACAATGTTCCTCCGGACCAGGGTGCACAACACTGTACATACATACAACTCCCATACAACATCTACACCTCCAAAATAAACAACGTTCCACCGGACCAGGGTCCACAACACAGTACATACATACAACTCCCATACAACATCTACACCTCCAAAACAAACAACGTTCCTCGGGACCAGGGTCCACAACACAGTACATACATACAACTCCCATACAACATCTACACCTCCAAAATAAACAACGTTCCACCGGACCAGGGTCCACAACACAGTACATACATAGAACTCCCATACAACATCTACACCTCCAAAATAAACAACGTTCCTCCGGACCAGGGTCCACAACACAGTACATACATACAACTCCCATACAACATCTACACATCCAAAATAAACAACGTTCCTCCAGACCAGCATGTACAACACAGTACGTACATACAACTCCCATACAACATCTACACCTCCAAAATAAACAACGTTCCTCCGGACCATGGTGCACAACACAGTACATAAATACAACTCCCATACAACATCTGCACCTCCAAAATAAACAACGTTCCTCCGGACCAGGGTCCACAACACAGTACATACATACAACTCCCATACAACATCTACACCTCCAAAATAAACAACGTTCCTCCGGACCAGGGTCAACAACACAGTACATACATACAACTCCCGTAAAACATCTACACCTCCAAAATAAACAACATTCCTCCGGACCAGGGTGCACAACACAGTACATACATACAACCCCCATACAGCATCTACACCTCCAAAATAAACAACGTTCCTCCGGACCAGGGTGCACAACACAGTACATACATACAACTCCCATACAGCATCTACACCTCCAAAATAAACAACGTTCCTCCGGACCAGGGTCCACAACACAGTACATACATACAACTCCCATACAGCATCTACACCTCCAAAATAAACAACGTTCCTCCGGACCAGGGTGAACAACACAGTACATACATAAAACTCCCATACAACATCTACACCTCCAAAATAAACAACGTTCCTCCGGACCAGGGTGCACAACACAGTACTTAGATACAACTCCCGTACAACACCTACACCTCCAAAATAAATAACGTTCCTCCGGACCAGGGTGCTCAACACAGTACGTACATACAACTCCCATACAACACCTACACCTCCAAAATAAACAACGTTCCTCCGGACCAGGGTCCACAACACAGTACATACATACAACTCCCGTACAACATCTACACCTCCAAAATAAACAACGTTCCTCCAGACCAGGGTGTACAACACAGTACGTACATACAACTCCCATACAACATCTACACCTCTAAAATAAACAATGTTCCTCCGGACCAGGGTCCACAACACAGTACTTACATACAACTCCCATACAACATTTACAACTCCAAAATAAACAACGTTCCTCCGGACCAGGGTCCACAACACCGTACATACATACAACTCCCATACAACATCTACACCTCCAAAATAAACAACGTTCCTCCGGACCAGGGTCCACAACACAGTACATACATACAACTCCCATACAACATCTACACCTCCAAAATAAACAACGTTCCTCCGGACCAGGGTCCACAACACAGTACATACATACAACTCCCATAAAACATCTACACCTCCAAAAAAAACAACGTTCCTCCGGACCAGGGTGCACAACACAATACATACATACAACCCCCAAACAGCATCTACACCTCCAAATTAAACAACGTTCCTCCAGACCATGGTGCACAACACAGTACATACATAAAACTCCCATACAGCATCTATACCTCTAAAATAAACAATGTTCCTCCGGACCAGGGTCCACAACACAGTACTTACATACAACTCCCATACAACATCTACACCTCCAAAATAAACAACGTTCCTCCGGACCAGGGTCCACAACACAGTACATACATACAACTCCCATACAACATCTACACATCCAAAATAAACAACGTTCCTCCAGACCAGCATGTACAACACAGTACGTACATACAACTCCCATACAACATCTACACCTCCAAAATAAACAACGTTCCTCCGGACCATGGTGCACAACACAGTACATAAATACAACTCCCATACAACATCTGCACCTCCAAAATAAACAACGTTCCTCCGGACCAGGGTCCACAACACAGTACATACATACAACTCCCATACAACATCTACACCTCCAAAATAAACAACGTTCCTCCGGACCAGGGTCCACAACACAGTACATACATACAACTCCCGTAAAACATCTACACCTCCAAAATAAACAACGTTCCTCCGGACCATGGTGCACAACACAGTACATAAATACAACTCCCATACAACATCTGCACCTCCAAAATAAACAACGTTCCTCCGGACCAGGGTCCACAACACAGTACATACATACAACTCCCATACAACATCTACACCTCCAAAATAAACAACGTTCCTCCGGACCAGGGTCCACAACACAGTACATACATACAACTCCCGTACAACATCTACACCTCCAAAATAAACAACATTCCTCCGGACCAGGGTGCACAACACAGTACATACATACAACTCCCATACACCATCTACACCTCCAAAATAAACAACGTTCCTCCGGACCAGGGTGCACAACACAGTACATACATACAACTCCCATACAGCATCTACACCTCCAAAATAAACAACGTTCCTCCGGACCAGGGTCCACAACACAGTACATACATACAACTCCCATACAGCATCTACACCTCCAAAATAAACAACGTTCCTCCGGACCAGGGTGCACAACACAGTACATACATACAACTCCCATACAACATCTACACCTCCAAAATAAACAACGTTGCACCGGACCAGGGTCCACAACACCGTACATACATACAACTCCCATACAACATCTACACCTCCAAAAAAAACAACATTCCTCCGGACCAGGGTGCACAGCACAGTACATACCTACAACTCCCATACAACATCTACACCTCCAAAATAAACAATGTTCCACCGGACCAGGGTGCACAGCACAGTGCATACATAAAAGTCCCATACAACATCTACACCTCCAAAATAAACAACGTTCCTCCGGACCAGGGTGCACAACACAGTACATACATAAAACTCCCATACAACATCTACACCTCCAAAATAAACAACGTTCCTCCGGACCAGGGTGCACAACACAGTACTTAGATACAACTCCCGTACAACACCTACACCTCCAAAATAAACAACGTTCCTCCGGACCAGGGTGCACAACACAGTAAGTAGATACAACTCCCATACAACACCGACACCTCCAAAATAAACAACGTTCCTCCGGACCAGGGTCCACAACACAGTACATACATACAACTCCCGTACAACATCTACACCTCCAAAATAAACAACGTTCCTCCGGACCAGGGTCCACAACACAGTACATACATACAATTCCCATACAACATCTACACCTCCAAAATAAACAACGTTCCACCGGACCCGGGTCCACAACACAGTACATACATACAACTCCCATACAACATCTACAGCTCCAAAATAAACAACGTTCCACCGGACCAGGGTCCACAACACAGTACATACATACAACTCCCGTACAACATCTACACCTCCAAAATAAACACCGTTCCTCCGGACCAGGGTCCACAACACAGTACATACATACAACTCCCATAAAACATCTACACCTCCAAAAAAAACAACGTTCCTCCGGACCAGGGTGCACAACACAATACATACATACAACCCCCAAACAGCATCTACACCTCCAAATTAAACAACGTTCCTCCAGACCATGGTGCACAACACAGTACATACATAAAACTCCCATACAGCATCTATACCTCTAAAATAAACAATGTTCCTCCGGACCAGGGTCCACAACACAGTACTTACATACAACTCCCATACAACATCTACACCTCCAAAATAAACAACGTTCCTCCGGACCAGGGTCCACAACACAGTACATACATACAACTCCCATACAACATCTACACATCCAAAATAAACAACGTTCCTCCAGACCAGCATGTACAACACAGTACGTACATACAACTCCCATACAACATCTACACCTCCAAAATAAACAACGTTCCTCCGGACCATGGTGCACAACACAGTACATAAATACAACTCCCATACAACATCTGCACCTCCAAAATAAACAACGTTCCTCCGGACCAGGGTCCACAACACAGTACATACATACAACTCCCATACAACATCTACACCTCCAAAATAAACAACGTTCCTCCGGACCAGGGTCCACAACACAGTACATACATACAACTCCCGTAAAACATCTACACCTCCAAAATAAACAACGTTCCTCCGGACCATGGTGCACAACACAGTACATAAATACAACTCCCATACAACATCTGCACCTCCAAAATAAACAACGTTCCTCCGGACCAGGGTCCACAACACAGTACATACATACAACTCCCATACAACATCTACACCTCCAAAATAAACAACGTTCCTCCGGACCAGGGTCCACAACACAGTACATACATACAACTCCCGTACAACATCTACACCTCCAAAATAAACAACATTCCTCCGGACCAGGGTGCACAACACAGTACATACATACAACTCCCATACACCATCTACACCTCCAAAATAAACAACGTTCCTCCGGACCAGGGTGCACAACACAGTACATACATACAACTCCCATACAGCATCTACACCTCCAAAATAAACAACGTTCCTCCGGACCAGGGTCCACAACACAGTACATACATACAACTCCCATACAGCATCTACACCTCCAAAATAAACAACGTTCCTCCGGACCAGGGTGCACAACACAGTACATACATACAACTCCCATACAACATCTACACCTCCAAAATAAACAACGTTCCACCGGACCAGGGTCCACAACACCGTACATACATACAACTCCCATACAACATCTACACCTCCAAAAAAAACAACATTCCTCCGGACCAGGGTGCACAGCACAGTACATACCTACAACTCCCATACAACATCTACACCTCCAAAATAAACAATGTTCCACCGGACCAGGGTGCACAGCACAGTGCATACATAAAAGTCCCATACAACATCTACACCTCCAAAATAAACAACGTTCCTCCGGACCAGGGTGCACAACACAGTACATACATAAAACTCCCATACAACATCTACACCTCCAAAATAAACAACGTTCCTCCGGACCAGGGTGCACAACACAGTACTTAGATACAACTCCCGTACAACACCTACACCTCCAAAATAAACAACGTTCCTCCGGACCAGGGTGCACAACACAGTAAGTAGATACAACTCCCATACAACACCGACACCTCCAAAATAAACAACGTTCCTCCGGACCAGGGTCCACAACACAGTACATACATACAACTCCCGTACAACATCTACACCTCCAAAATAAACAACGTTCCTCCGGACCAGGGTCCACAACACAGTACATACATACAATTCCCATACAACATCTACACCTCCAAAATAAACAACGTTCCACCGGACCCGGGTCCACAACACAGTACATACATACAACTCCCATACAACATCTACAGCTCCAAAATAAACAACGTTCCACCGGACCAGGGTCCACAACACAGTACATACATACAACTCCCGTACAACATCTACACCTCCAAAATAAACACCGTTCCTCCGGACCAGGGTCCACAACACAGTACATACATACAACTCCCGTACAACATCTACACCTCCAAAATAAACAACGTTCCTCCAGACCAGGGTGTACAACACAGTACGTACATACAACTCCCATACAACATCTACACCTCTAAAATAAACAATGTTCCTCCGGACCAGGGTCCACAACACAGTACTTACATACAACTCCCATACAACATCTACACCTCCAAAATAAACAACGTTCCTCCGGACCAGGGTCCACAACACAGTACATACATACAACTCCCATACAACATCTACACCTCCAAAATAAACAACGTTCCTCCAGACCAGCATGTACAACACAGTACGTACATACAACTCCCATACAACATCTACACCTCCAAAATAAACAACGTTCCTCCGGACCATGGTGCACAACACAGTACATAAATACAACTCCCATACAACATCTGCACCTCCAAAATAAACAACGTTCCTCCGGACCAAGGTCCACAACACAGTACATACATACAACTCCCATACAACATCTACACCTCCAAAATAAACAACGTTCCTCCGGACCAGGGTCCACAACACAGTACATACATACAACTCCCGTAAAACATCTACACCTCCAAAATAAACAACGTTCCTCCGGACCATGGTGCACAACACAGTACATAAATACAACTCCCATACAACATCTGCACCTCCAAAATAAACAACGTTCCTCCGGACCAGGGTCCACAACACAGTACATACATACAACTCCCATACAACATCTACACCTCCAAAATAAACAACGTTCCTCCGGACCAGGGTCCACAACACAGTACATACATACAACTCCCGTACAACATCTACACCTCCAAAATAAACAACATTCCTCCGGACCAGGGTGCACAACACAGTACATACATACAACTCCCATACACCATCTACACCTCCAAAATAAACAACGTTCCTCCGGACCAGGGTGCACAACACAGTACATACATACAACTCCCATACAGCATCTACACCTCCAAAATAAACAACGTTCCTCCGGACCAGGGTCCACAACACAGTACATACATACAACTCCCATACAGCATCTACACCTCCAAAATAAACAACGTTCCTCCGGACCAGGGTGCACAACACAGTACATACATACAACTCCCATACAACATCTACACCTCCAAAATAAACAACGTTCCACCGGACCAGGGTCCACAACACCGTACATACATACAACTCCCATACAACATCTACACCTCCAAAAAAAACAACATTCCTCCGGACCAGGGTGCACAGCACAGTACATACATACAACTCCCATACAACATCTACACCTCCAAAATAAACAACGTTCCTCTGGACCAGGGTGCACAACACAGTACATACCTACAACTCCCATACAACATCTACACCTCCAAAATAAACAATGTTCCACCGGACCAGGGTGCACAACACAGTACATACATAAAACTCCCATACAACATCTACACCTCCAAAATAAACAACGTTCCTCCGGACCAGGGTGCACAACACAGTACTTAGATACAACTCCCGTACAACACCTACACCTCCAAAATAAACAACGTTCCTCCGGACCAGGGTGCACAACACAGTAAGTAGATACAACTCCCATACAACACCGACACCTCCAAAATAAACAACGTTCCTCCGGACCAGGGTCCACAACACAGTACATACATACAACTCCCGTACAACATCTACACCTCCAAAATAAACAACGTTCCTCCGGACCAGGGTCCACAACACAGTACATACATACAATTCCCATACAACATCTACACCTCCAAAATAAACAACGTTCCACCGGACCCGGGTCCACAACACAGTACATACATACAACTCCCATACAACATCTACAGCTCCAAAATAAACAACGTTCCACCGGACCAGGGTCCACAACACAGTACATACATACAACTCCCGTACAACATCTACACCTCCAAAATAAACACCGTTCCTCCGGACCAGGGTCCACAACACAGTACATACATACAACTCCCGTACAACATCTACACCTCCAAAATAAACAACGTTCCTCCAGACCAGGGTGTACAACACAGTACGTACATACAACTCCCATACAACATCTACACCTCTAAAATAAACAATGTTCCTCCGGACCAGGGTCCACAACACAGTACTTACATACAACTCCCATACAACATCTACACCTCCAAAATAAACAACGTTCCTCCGGACCAGGGTCCACAACACAGTACATACATACAACTCCCATACAACATCTACACCTCCAAAATAAACAACGTTCCTCCAGACCAGCATGTACAACACAGTACGTACATACAACTCCCATACAACATCTACACCTCCAAAATAAACAACGTTCCTCCGGACCATGGTGCACAACACAGTACATAAATACAACTCCCATACAACATCTGCACCTCCAAAATAAACAACGTTCCTCCGGACCAGGGTCCACAACACAGTACATACATACAACTCCCATACAACATCTACACCTCCAAAATAAACAACGTTCCTCCGGACCAGGGTCCACAACACAGTACATACATACAACTCCCGTACAACATCTACACCTCCAAAATAAACAACATTCCTCCGGACCAGGGTGCACAACACAGTACATACATACAACTCCCATACACCATCTACACCTCCAAAATAAACAACGTTCCTCCGGACCAGGGTGCACAACACAGTACATACATACAACTCCCATACAGCATCTACACCTCCAAAATAAACAACGTTCCTCCGGACCAGGGTCCACAACACAGTACATACATACAACTCCCATACAGCATCTACACCTCCAAAATAAACAACGTTCCTCCGGACCAGGGTGCACAACACAGTACATACATACAACTCCCATACAACATCTACACCTCCAAAATAAACAACGTTCCACCGGACCAGGGTCCACAACACAGTACATACATACAACTCCCATACAACATCTACACCTCCAAAAAAAACATCTTTCCTCCGGACCAGGGTGCACAGCACAGTACATACCTACAACTCCCATACAACATCTACACCTCCAAAATAAACAATGTTCCACCGGACCAGGGTGCACAGCACAGTGCATACATAAAAGTCCCATACAAAATCTACACCTCCAAAATAAACAACTTTCCTCCGGACCAGGGTGCACAACACAGTACATACATAAAACTCCCATACAACATCTACTCCTCCAAAATAAACAACGTTCCTCCGGACCAGGGTGCACAACACAGTACTTAGATACAACTCCCGTACAACACCTACACCTCCAAAATAAACAACGTTCCTCCGGACCAGGGTGCACAACAAAGTAAGTACATACAACTCCCATACAACATCTACACCTCCAAAATAAACAACGTTCCTCCGGACCAGGGTCCACAACACAGTACATACATACAACTCCCGTACAACATCTACACCTCCAAAATAAACAACGTTCCTCCGGACCAGGGTCCACAACACAGTACATACATACAATTCCCATACAACATCTACACCTCCAAAATAAACAACGTTCCACCGGACCCGGGTCCACAACACAGTACATACATACAACTCCCATACAACATCTACAGCTCCAAAATAAACAACGTTCCACCGGACCAGGGTCCACAACACAGTACATACATACAACTCCCGTACAACATCTATACCTCCAAAATAAACAGCGTTCCTCCGGACCAGGGTCCACAACACAGTACATACATACAACTCCCATACAACATCTACACCTCCAAAATAAACAACGTTCCACCGGACCAGGGTCCACAACACAGTACATACGTACAACTCCCATACAACATCTACACCTCCAAAATAAACAATGTTCCACCGGACCAGGGTCCACAACACAGTACATATATACAACTCCCATACAACATCTACACCTCCAAAATAAACAACATTCCTCCGGACCAGGGTCCACAACACAGTACATACATGCAACTCCCATACAACATCTACACCTCCAAAATAAACAGCGTTCCACCGGACCAGGGTCCACAACACAGTACATATATACAACTCCCATACAACATCTACACCTCCAAAATAATCAACGTTCCTCCAGACCAGGGTTTACAACACCGTACATACATACATCTCCCATACAACATCTACACCTCCAAAATAAACAACGTTCCTCCGGACCAGGGTCCACAACACAGTACTTACATACAACTCCCATACAACATCTACACCTCCAAAATAAACAACGTTCCTCCGGACCAGGGTGCACAACACAGTACATACATACAACTCCCATACAACATCTACACCTCCAAAATAAACAACATTCCTCCGGACCAGGGTCCACAAGACAGTACATACATACAACTCCCATACAACATCTACACCTCCAAAATAAACAACATTCCTCCGGACCAGGGTGCACAACACAGTACATACATACAACTCCCATACAACATCTACACCTCCAAAATAAACAACATTCCTCCGGACCAGGGTGCACAACACAGTACATACATACAACTCCCATACAACATCTACACCTCCAAAATAAACAACATTCCTCCGGACCAGGGTCCACAACACAGTACATACATACAACTCCCATACAGCATCTACACCTCCAAAATAAACAATGTTCCTCCGGACCAGGGTGCACAACACTGTACATACATACAACTCCCATACAACATCTACACCTCCAAAATAAACAACGTTCCACCGGACCAGGGTCCACAACACAGTACATACATACAACTCCCATACAACATCTACACCTCCAAAACAAACAACGTTCCTCGGGACCAGGGTCCACAACACAGTACATACATACAACTCCCATACAACATCTACACCTCCAAAATAAACAACGTTCCACCGGACCAGGGTCCACAACACAGTACATACATAGAACTCCCATACAACATCTACACTTCCAAAATAAACAACGTTCCACCGGACCAGGGTCCACAACACAGTACATACATACAACTCCCATACATCATCTACACCTCCAAAATAAACAACGTTCCACTGGACCAGGGTCCACAACACAGTACATACATACAACTACCGTACAACATCTACACCTCCAAAATAAACAACGTTCCTCCGGACCAGGGTCCACAACTCAGTACATACATACAATTCCCATACAACATTTACACCTCCAAAATAAACAACGTTCCACCGGACCAGGGTCCACAACACAGTACATACATACAACTCCCGTACAACACCTACACCTCCAAAATAAACAACATTCCTCCGGACCAGGGTCCACAACACAGCACATACATGCAACTCCCATACAACATCTACACCTCAAAAATAAACAACGTTCCTCCAGACCAGGGTGTACAACACAGTACGTACATACAACTCCCATACAACATCTACACCTCTAAAATAAACAACGTTCCTCCGGACCAGGGTCCACAACACTGTACTTACATACAACTCCCATACAACATCTTCACCTCCAAAATAAACAACGTTCCTCCGGACCAGGGTCCACAACACAGTACATACATACAACACCCATACAACATCTACACCTCCAAAATAAACAACGTTCCTCCAGACCAGGGTGTACAACACAGTACATACATACAACTCCCATACAGCATCTACACTTCCAAAATAAACAACGTTCCTCCGGACCAGGGTGCACAACACTGTACATACATACAACTCCCATACACCATCTACAGCTCCAAAATAAACAACGTTCCACCGGACCAGGGTCCACAACACAGTACATACATGCAACTCCCATACAACATCTACACCTCCAAAATAAACAACGTTCCTCCGGACCAGGGTGCACAAGACAGCACATACATACAACTCCCATACAACATCTACACCTCCAAAATAAACAACGTTCCTCCGGTCCAGGGTCCACAACACTGTACTTACATACAACTCCCATACAACATCTACACCTACAAAATAAACAACGATCCTCCGGACCAGGGTGCACAACACAGTACATACATACAACTCCCATACAGCATCTACACCTCCAAAATAAACAACGTTCCTCCGGACCAGGGTCCACAACACAGTACATACATACAACTCCCATACAGCATCTACACCTCCAAAATAAACAACGTTCCTCCAGACCATGGTGTACAACACAGTACGTACATACAACTCCCATACAACATCTACACCTCCAAACTAAACAACGTTCCTCCGGACCAGGGTCCACAACACAGTACATACATACAACTCCCATACAACATCTACACCTCCAAAATAAACAACGTTCCACCGGACCAGGGTCCACAACACAGTACATACATAGAACTCCCATACAACATCTACACTTCCAAAATAAACAACGTTCCACCGGACCAGGGTCCACAACACAGTACATACATACAACTCCCATACAACATCTACACCTCCAAAATAAACAACGTTCCACTGGACCAGGGTCCACAACACAGTACATACATACAACTACCGTACAACATCTACACCTCCAAAATAAACAACGTTCCTCCGGACCAGGGTCCACAACTCAGTACATACATACAATTCCCATACAACATTTACACCTCCAAAATAAACAACGTTCCACCGGACCAGGGTCCACAACACAGTACATACATACAACTCCCGTACAACACCTACACCTCCAAAATAAACAACATTCCTCCGGACCAGGGTCCACAACACAGCACATACATGCAACTCCCATACAACATCTACACCTCAAAAATAAACAACGTTCCTCCAGACCAGGGTGTACAACACAGTACGTACATACAACTCCCATACAACATCTACACCTCTAAAATAAACAACGTTCCTCCGGACCAGGGTCCACAACACTGTACTTACATACAACTCCCATACAACATCTTCACCTCCAAAATAAACAACGTTCCTCCGGACCAGGGTCCACAACACAGTACATACATACAACACCCATACAACATCTACACCTCCAAAATAAACAACGTTCCTCCAGACCAGGGTGTACAACACAGTACATACATACAACTCCCATACAGCATCTACACTTCCAAAATAAACAACGTTCCTCCGGACCAGGGTGCACAACACTGTACATACATACAACTCCCATACACCATCTACAGCTCCAAAATAAACAACGTTCCACCGGACCAGGGTCCACAACACAGTACATACATGCAACTCCCATACAACATCTACACCTCCAAAATAAACAACGTTCCTCCGGACCAGGGTGCACAAGACAGCACATACATACAACTCCCATACAACATCTACACCTCCAAAATAAACAACGTTCCTCCGGTCCAGGGTCCACAACACTGTACTTACATACAACTCCCATACAACATCTACACCTACAAAATAAACAACGATCCTCCGGACCAGGGTGCACAACACAGTACATACATACAACTCCCATACAGCATCTACACCTCCAAAATAAACAACGTTCCTCCGGACCAGGGTCCACAACACAGTACATACATACAACTCCCATACAGCATCTACACCTCCAAAATAAACAACGTTCCTCCAGACCATGGTGTACAACACAGTACGTACATACAACTCCCATACAACATCTACACCTCCAAACTAAACAACGTTCCTCCGGACCAGGGTCCACAACACAGTACATACATACAACTCCCATACAACATCTACACCTCCAAAATAAACAACGTTCCACCGGACCAGGGTCCACAACACAGTACATACATAGAACTCCCATACAACATCTACACTTCCAAAATAAACAACGTTCCACCGGACCAGGGTCCACAACACAGTACATACATACAACTCCCATACAACATCTACACCTCCAAAATAAACAACGTTCCACTGGACCAGGGTCCACAACACAGTACATACATACAACTACCGTACAACATCTACAGCTCCAAAATAAACAACGTTCCACCGGACCAGGGTCCACAACACAGTACATACATACAACTCCCGTACAACATCTATACCTCCAAAATAAACAGCGTTCCTCCGGACCAGGGTCCACAACACAGTACATACATACAACTCCCATACAACATCTACACCTCCAAAATAAACAACGTTCCACCGGACCAGGGTCCACAACACAGTACATACGTACAACTCCCATACAACATCTACACCTCCAAAATAAACAATGTTCCACCGGACCAGGGTCCACAACACAGTACATATATACAACTCCCATACAACATCTACACCTCCAAAATAAACAACATTCCTCCGGACCAGGGTCCACAACACAGTACATACATGCAACTCCCATACAACATCTACACCTCCAAAATAAACAGCGTTCCACCGGACCAGGGTCCACAACACAGTACATATATACAACTCCCATACAACATCTACACCTCCAAAATAATCAACGTTCCTCCAGACCAGGGTTTACAACACCGTACATACATACATCTCCCATACAACATCTACACCTCCAAAATAAACAACGTTCCTCCGGACCAGGGTCCACAACACAGTACTTACATACAACTCCCATACAACATCTACACCTCCAAAATAAACAACGTTCCTCCGGACCAGGGTGCACAACACAGTACATACATACAACTCCCATACAACATCTACACCTCCAAAATAAACAACATTCCTCCGGACCAGGGTCCACAAGACAGTACATACATACAACTCCCATACAACATCTACACCTCCAAAATAAACAACATTCCTCCGGACCAGGGTGCACAACACAGTACATACATACAACTCCCATACAACATCTACACCTCCAAAATAAACAACATTCCTCCGGACCAGGGTGCACAACACAGTACATACATACAACTCCCATACAACATCTACACCTCCAAAATAAACAACATTCCTCCGGACCAGGGTCCACAACACAGTACATACATACAACTCCCATACAGCATCTACACCTCCAAAATAAACAATGTTCCTCCGGACCAGGGTGCACAACACTGTACATACATACAACTCCCATACAACATCTACACCTCCAAAATAAACAACGTTCCACCGGACCAGGGTCCACAACACAGTACATACATACAACTCCCATACAACATCTACACCTCCAAAACAAACAACGTTCCTCGGGACCAGGGTCCACAACACAGTACATACATACAACTCCCATACAACATCTACACCTCCAAAATAAACAACGTTCCACCGGACCAGGGTCCACAACACACTACATACATAGAACTCCCATACAACATCTACACTTCCAAAATAAACAACGTTCCACCGGACCAGGGTCCACAACACAGTACATACATACAACTCCCATACATCATCTACACCTCCAAAATAAACAACGTTCCACTGGACCAGGGTCCACAACACAGTACATACATACAACTACCGTACAACATCTACACCTCCAAAATAAACAACGTTCCTCCGGACCAGGGTCCACAACTCAGTACATACATACAATTCCCATACAACATTTACACCTCCAAAATAAACAACGTTCCACCGGACCAGGGTCCACAACACAGTACATACATACAACTCCCGTACAACACCTACACCTCCAAAATAAACAACATTCCTCCGGACCAGGGTCCACAACACAGCACATACATGCAACTCCCATACAACATCTACACCTCAAAAATAAACAACGTTCCTCCAGACCAGGGTGTACAACACAGTACGTACATACAACTCCCATACAACATCTACACCTCTAAAATAAACAACGTTCCTCCGGACCAGGGTCCACAACACTGTACTTACATACAACTCCCATACAACATCTTCACCTCCAAAATAAACAACGTTCCTCCGGACCAGGGTCCACAACACAGTACATACATACAACACCCATACAACATCTACACCTCCAAAATAAACAACGTTCCTCCAGACCAGGGTGTACAACACAGTACATACATACAACTCCCATACAGCATCTACACTTCCAAAATAAACAACGTTCCTCCGGACCAGGGTGCACAACACTGTACATACATACAACTCCCATACACCATCTACAGCTCCAAAATAAACAACGTTCCACCGGACCAGGGTCCACAACACAGTACATACATGCAACTCCCATACAACATCTACACCTCCAAAATAAACAACGTTCCTCCGGACCAGGGTGCACAAGACAGCACATACATACAACTCCCATACAACATCTACACCTCCAAAATAAACAACGTTCCTCCGGTCCAGGGTCCACAACACTGTACTTACATACAACTCCCATACAACATCTACACCTACAAAATAAACAACGATCCTCCGGACCAGGGTGCACAACACAGTACATACATACAACTCCCATACAGCATCTACACCTCCAAAATAAACAACGTTCCTCCGGACCAGGGTCCACAACACAGTACATACATACAACTCCCATACAGCATCTACACCTCCAAAATAAACAACGTTCCTCCAGACCATGGTGTACAACACAGTACGTACATACAACTCCCATACAACATCTACACCTCCAAACTAAACAACGTTCCTCCGGACCAGGGTCCACAACACAGTACATACATACAACTCCCATACAACATCTACACCTCCAAAATAAACAACGTTCCACCGGACCAGGGTCCACAACACAGTACATACATAGAACTCCCATACAACATCTACACTTCCAAAATAAACAACGTTCCACCGGACCAGGGTCCACAACACAGTACATACATACAACTCCCATACAACATCTACACCTCCAAAATAAACAACGTTCCACTGGACCAGGGTCCACAACACAGTACATACATACAACTACCGTACAACATCTACACCTCCAAAATAAACAACGTTCCTCCGGACCAGGGTCCACAACACAGTACATACATACAATTCCCATACAACATTTACACCTCCAAAATAAACAACGTTCCACCGGACCAGGGTCCACAACACAGTACATACATACAACTCCCGTACAACACCTACACCTCCAAAATAAACAACATTCCTCCGGACCAGGGTCCACAACACAGCACATACATGCAACTCCCATACAACATCTACACCTCCAAAATAAACAACGTTCCTCCAGACCAGGGTGTACAACACAGTACGTACATACAACTCCCATACAACATCTACACCTCTAAAATAAACAACGTTCCTCCGGACCAGGGTCCACAACACTGTACTTACATACAACTCCCATACAACATCTTCACCTCCAAAATAAACAACGTTCCTCCGGACCAGGGTCCACAACACAGTACATACATACAACACCCATACAACATCTACACCTCCAAAATAAACAACGTTCCTCCAGACCAGGGTGTACAACACAGTACATACATACAACTCCCATACAGCATCTACACTTCCAAAATAAACAACTTTCCTCCGGACCAGGGTGCACAACACTGTACATACATACAACTCCCATACAACATCTACAGCTCCAAAATAAACAACGTTCCACCGGACCAGGGTCCACAACACAGTACATACATGCAACTCCCATACAACATCTACACCTCCAAAATAAACAACGTTCCTCCGGACCAGGGTGCACAAGACAGCACATACATACAACTCCCATACAACATCTACACCTCCAAAATAAACAACGTTCCTCCGGTCCAGGGTCCACAACACTGTACTTACATACAACTCCCATACAACATCTACACCTACAAAATAAACAACGATCCTCCGGACCAGGGTGCACAACACAGTACATACATACAACTCCCATACAGCATCTACACCTCCAAAATAAACAACGTTCCTCCGGACCAGGGTCCACAACACAGTACATACATACAACTCCCATACAGCATCTACACCTCCAAAATAAACAACGTTCCTCCAGACCATGGTGTACAACACAGTACGTACATACAACTCCCATACAACATCTACACCTCCAAACTAAACAACGTTCCTCCGGACCAGGGTCCACAACACAGTACATACATACAACTCCCATACAACATCTACACCTCCAAAATAAACAACGTTCCACCGGACCAGGGTCCACAACACAGTACATACATAGAACTCCCATACAACATCTACACTTCCAAAATAAACAACGTTCCACCGGACCAGGGTCCACAACACAGTACATACATACAACTCCCATACAACATCTACACCTCCAAAATAAACAACGTTCCACTGGACCAGGGTCCACAACACAGTACATACATACAACTACCGTACAACATCTACACCTCCAAAATAAACAACGTTCCTCCGGACCAGGGTCCACAACACAGTACATACATACAATTCCCATACAACATTTACACCTCCAAAATAAACAACGTTCCACCGGACCAGGGTCCACAACACAGTACATACATACAACTCCCGTACAACACCTACACCTCCAAAATAAACAACATTCCTCCGGACCAGGGTCCACAACACAGCACATACATGCAACTCCCATACAACATCTACACCTCCAAAATAAACAACGTTCCTCCAGACCAGGGTGTACAACACAGTACGTACATACAACTCCCATACAACATCTACACCTCTAAAATAAACAACGTTCCTCCGGACCAGGGTCCACAACACTGTACTTACATACAACTCCCATACAACATCTTCACCTCCAAAATAAACAACGTTCCTCCGGACCAGGGTCCACAACACAGTACATACATACAACACCCATACAACATCTACACCTCCAAAATAAACAACGTTCCTCCAGACCAGGGTGTACAACACAGTACATACATACAACTCCCATACAGCATCTACACTTCCAAAATAAACAACTTTCCTCCGGACCAGGGTGCACAACACTGTACATACATACAACTCCCATACAACATCTACAGCTCCAAAATAAACAACGTTCCACCGGACCAGGGTCCACAACACAGTACATACATGCAACTCCCATACAACATCTACACCTCCAAAATAAACAACGTTCCTCCGGACCAGGGTGCACAAGACAGCACATACATACAACTCCCATACAACATCTACACCTCCAAAATAAACAACGTTCCTCCGGTCCAGGGTCCACAACACTGTACTTACATACAACTCCCATACAACATCTACACCTACAAAATAAACAACGATCCTCCGGACCAGGGTGCACAACACAGTACATACATACAACTCCCATACAGCATCTACACCTCCAAAATAAACAACGTTCCTCCGGACCAGGGTCCACAACACAGTACATACATACAACTCCCATACAGCATCTACACCTCCAAAATAAACAACGTTCCTCCAGACCATGGTGTACAACACAGTACGTACATACAACTCCCATACAACATCTACACCTCCAAACTAAACAACGTTCCTCCGGACCAGGGTCCACAACACAGTACTTACATACAACTCCCATACAGCATCTACACCTCCAAAATAAGCAACGTTCCTCCGGACCAGGGTGCACAACACAGTACATACATACAACTCCCATACAACATCTACACCTCCAAAATAAACAACGTTCCACCGGACCCGGGTCCACAACACAGTACATACATACAACTCCCGTACAAATCCTACACCTCCAAAATAAACAATGTTCCTCCAGACCAGGGTCCACAACACAGTACATACATACAAATCCCATACAACATCTACACCTCCAAAATAAACAACGTTCCTCCGGACCAGGGTCCACAACACAGTACATACATACAACTCCCATACAACATCTACACCTCCAAAATAAACAATGTTCCACCGGTCCAGGGTGTACAACACAGTACATACATACAACTCCCATACAACATCTACACCTCCAAAATAAACAACGTTCCACCGGTCCAGGGTGTACAACACAGTACATACATACAACTCCCATACAACATCTACACCTCCAAAATAAACAACGTTCCACCGGTCCAGGGTGTACAACACAGTACATACATACAAATCCCATACAACATCTACACCTCCAAAATAAACAACGTTCCACTGGTACAGGGTGTACAACACAGTACATACATACAACTCCCATACAACATCTACACCTCCGAAATAATCAACGTTCCTCCAGACCAGGGTGTACAACACAGTACGTACCTATAACTCCCATACAACATCTACACCTCCAAAATAAACAACGTTCCTCCGGACCAGGGTGCACAACACAGTACATACGTACAACTCCCATACAACATCTACACCTCCAAAATAAACAACATTCCTCCGGACCAGGGTCCACAAGACAGTACATACATACAACTCCCATACAACATCTACACCTCCAAAATAAACAACATTCCTCCGGACAAGGGTGCACAGCACAGTACATACATACAACTCCCATACAACATCTACAGCTCCAAAATAAACAACATTCCTCCGGACCAGGGTGCACAACACAGTACATACATACAACTCCCATACAACATCTACACCTCCAAAATAAACGACATTCCTCCGGACCAGGGTGCACAACACAGTACATACATACAACTCCCATACAACATCTACAGCTCCAAAATAAACAACATTCCTCCGGACCAGGGTGCACAACACAGTACATACATACAACTCCCATTCAACATCTACACCTCCAAAATAAACAACATTCCTCCGGACCAGGGTCGACAACACAGTACATACATACAGCTCCCATACAGCATCTACACCTCCAAAATAAACAACGTTCCTCCGGACCAGGGTGCACAACACTCTACATACATACAACTCCCATACATCATCTACACCTCCAAAATAAACAACGTTCCACCGGACCAGGGTCCACAACACAGTACATACATGCAACTCCCATACAACATCTACACCTCCAAAATAAACAACGTTCCTCCGGACCAGGGTCCACAAAACAGTACATACATACAACTCCCATACAACACCTACACCTCCAAAATAAACAACGTTCCTCCGGACCAGGGTCCACAACACAGTACATACATACAACTCCCATACAACACCTACACCTCCAAAATAAACAACGTTCCTCCAGACCATGGTGTACAACACAGTACGTACATACAACTCCCATACAACATCTACACCTCCAAACTAAACAACGTTCCTCCGGACCAGGGTCCACAACACAGTACTTACATACAACTCCCATATATCATCTACACCTCCAAAATAAGCAACGTTCCTCCGGACCAGGGTGCACAACACAGTACATACATACAACTCCCATACAACATCTACACCTCCAAAATAAACAACGTTCCACCGGACCCGGGTCCACAACACAGTACATACATACAACTCCCGTACAAAACCTACACCTCCAAAATAAACAATGTTCCTCCAGACCAGGGTCCACAACACAGTACATACATACAAATCCGATACAACATCTACACCTCCAAAATAAACAACGTTCCTCCGGACCAGGGTCCACAACACAGTACATACATACAACTCCCATACAACATCTACACCTCCAAAATAAACAACGTTCCACCGGTCCAGGGTGTACAACACAGTACATACATACAACTCCCATACAACATCTACACCTCCAAAATAAACAACGTTCCACCGGTCCAGGGTGTACAACACAGTACATACATACAACTCCCATACAACATCTACACCTCCAAAATAAACAACGTTCCACCGGTCCAGGGTGTACAACACAGTACATACATACAAATCCCATACAACATCTACACCTCCAAAATAAACAACGTTCCACTGGTACAGGGTGTACAACACAGTACATACATACAACTCCCATACAACATCTACACCTCCGAAATAATCAACGTTCCTCCAGACCAGGGTGTACAACACAGTACGTACATATAACTCCCATACAACATCTACACCTCCAAAATAAACAACGTTCCTCCGGACCAGGGTGCACAACACAGTACATACATACAACTCCCATACAACATCTACACCTCCAAAATAAACAACATTCCTCCGGACCAGGGTCCACAAGACAGTACATACATACAACTCCCATACAACATCTACACCTCCAAAATAAACAACATACCTCCGGACAAGGTTGCACAACACAGTACATACATAGAACTCCCATACAACATCTACAGCTCCAAAATAAACAACATTCCTCCGGACCAGGGTGCACAACACAGTACATACATACAACTCCCATTCAACATCTACACCTCCAAAATAAACAACATTCCTCCGGACCAGGGTCGACAACACAGTACATACATACAGCTCCCATACAGCATCTACACCTCCAAAATAAACAACGTTCCTCCGGACCAGGGTGCACAACACTCTACATACATACAACTCCCATACATCATCTACACCTCCAAAATAAACAACGTTCCACCGGACCAGGGTCCACAACACAGTACATACATGCAACTCCCATACAACATCTACACCTCCAAAATAAACAACGTTCCTCCGGACCAGGGTCCACAAAACAGTACATACATACAACTCCCATACAACACCTACACCTCCAAAATAAACAACGTTCCTCCGGACCAGGGTCCACAACACAGTACATACATACAACTCCCATACAACATCTACACCTCCAAAATAAACAACGTTCCTCCAGACCAGGGTGTACAACAATGTACGTACATACAACTCCCATAGAACATCTACACCTCCAAAATAAACAACGTTCCACCGGACCCGGGTCCACAACACAGTACATACATACAACTCCCGTACAACACCTACACCTCCAAAATAAACAAAGTTCCTCCAGACCAGGGTCCACAACACAGTACATACACACAACTCCCATACAACATCGACACCTCCAAAATAAAAAACGTTCCTCCGGACCAGGGTCCACAACACAGTACATACATACAACTCCCATACAACATCTACACATCCAAAATAAACAACGTTCCTCCAGACCAGGGTGTACAACACAGTACGTACATACAACTCCCATACAACATCTACACCTCTAAAATAAACAATGTTCCTCCGGACCAGGGTCCACAACACATTACTTACATACAACTCCCATACAACATCTACACCTCCAAAATAAACAACGTTCCTCCGGACCAGGGTCCACAACACAGTACATACATACAACTCCCATACAACATCTACACCTCCAAAATAAACAACGTTCCTCCAGACCAGCATGTACAACACAGTACGTACATACAACTCCCATACAACATCTACACCTCCAAAATAAACAACGTTCCACCGGACCCGGGTCCACAACACAGTACATACATACAACTCCCGTACAAAACCTACACCTCCAAAATAAACAAAGTTCCTCCAGACCAGGGTCCACAACACAGTACCTACATACAAATCCCATACAACATCTACAGCTCCAAAATAAACAACGTTCCTCCGGACCAGGGTCCACAACACAGTACATACATACAACTCCCAGACAACATCTACACCTCCAAAATAAACAACGTTCCACCGGTCCAAGGTGTACAACACAGTACATACATACAAATCCCATACAACATCTACACCTCCAAAATAAACAACGTTCCACCGGTCCAGGGTGTACAACACAGTACATACATACAACTCCCATACAACATCTACACCTCCAAAATAAACAACGTTCCACCGGTCCAGGGTGTACAACACAGTACATACATACAACTCCCATACAACATCTACACCTCCAAAATAAACAACATTCCTCCGGACCAGGGTGCACAACACAGTACATACATACAACTCCCATACAACATCTACACCTCCAAAATAAACAACATTCCTCCGGACCAGGGTGCACAACACAGTACATACATACAACTCCCATTCAACATCTACACCTCCAAAATAAGCAACATTCCTCCGGACCAGGGTCGACAACACAGTACATACATACAACTCCCATACAGCATCTACACCTCCAAAATAATCAACGTTCCTCCGGACCAGGGTGCACAACACTCTACATACATACAACTCCCATACATCATCTACACCTCCAAAATAAACAACCTTCCACCGGACCAGGGTCCACAACACAGTACATACATGCAACTCCCATACAACATCTACACCTCCAAAATAAAAAACATTCCTCCGGACCAGGGTCCACAAAACAGTACATACATACAACTCCCATACAACACCTACACCTCCAAAATAAACAACGTTCCTCCGGACCAGGGTCCACAACACAGTACATACATACAACTCCCATACAACGTCTACACCTCCAAAATAAACAACGTTCCTCCAGACCAGGGTGTACAACAATGTACGTACATACAACTCCCATACAACATCTACACCTCTAAAATAAACAATGTTCCTCCGGACCAGGGTCCACAACACAGTACTTACATACAACTCCCATACAACATCTACACCTCCAAAATAAACAACGTTCCTCCGGACCAGGGTCCACAACACAGTACATACATACAACTCCCATACAACATCTACACCTCCAAAATAAACAACGTTCCTCCAGACCAGCATGTACAACACAGTACGTACATACAACTCCCATACAACATCTACACCTCCAAAATAAACAACGTTCCACCGGACCCGGGTCCACAACACAGTACATACATACAACTCCCGTACAAAACCTACACCTCCAAAATAAACAAAGTTCCTCCAGACCAGGGTCCACAACACAGTACATACATACAAATCCCATACAACATCTACAGCTCCAAAATAAACAACGTTCCTCCGGACCAGGGTCCACATCACAGTACATACATACAACTCCCAGACAACATCTACACCTCCAAAATAAACAACGTTCCACCGGTCCAAGGTGTACAACACAGTACATACATACAACTCCCATACAACATCTACACCTCCAAAATAAACAACGTTCCACCGGTCCAGGGTGTACAACACAGTACATACATACAACTCCCATACAACATCTACACCTCCAAAATAAACAACGTTCCACCGGTCCAGGGTGTACAACACAGTACATACATACAACTCCCATACAACATCTACACCTCCAAAATAAACAACATTCCTCCGGACCAGGGTGCACAACACAGTACATACATACAACTCCCATACAACATCTACACCTCCAAAATAAACAACAATCCTCCGGACCAGGGTGCACAACACAGTACATACATACAACTCCCATTCAACATCTACACCTCCAAAATAAGCAACATTCCTCCGGACCAGGGTCGACAACACAGTACATACATACAACTCCCATACAACATCTACACCTCCAAAATAAACAACATTCCTCCGGACCAGGGTGCACAACACAGTACATACATACAACTCCCATTCAACATCTACACCTCCAAAATAAGCAACATTCCTCCGGACCAGGGTCGACAACACAGTACATACATACAACTCCCATACAGCATCTACACCTCCAAAATAAACAACGTTCCTCCGGACCAGGGTGCACAACACTCTACATACATACAACTCCCATACATCATCTACACCTCCAAAATAAACAACCTTCCACCGGACCAGGGTCCACAACACAGTACATACATGCAACTCCCATACAACATCTACACCTCCAAAATAAAAAACATTCCTCCGGACCAGGGTCCACAAAACAGTACATACATACAACTCCCATACAACACCTACACCTCCAAAATAAACAACGTTCCTCCGGACCAGGGTCCACAACACAGTACATACATACAACTCCCATACAACGTCTACACCTCCAAAATAAACAACGTTCCTCCAGACCAGGGTGTACAACAATGTACGTACATACAACTCCCATACAACATCTACACCTCTAAAATAAACAATGTTCCTCCGGACCAGGGTCCACAACACAGTACTTACATACAACTCCCATACAACATCTACACCTCCAAAATAAACAACGTTCCTCCGGACCAGGGTCCACAACACAGTACATACATACAACTCCCATACAACATCTACACCTCCAAAATAAACAACGTTCCTCCAGACCAGCATGTACAACACAGTACGTACATACAACTCCCATACAACATCTACACCTCCAAAATAAACAACGTTCCACCGGACCCGGGTCCACAACACAGTACATACATACAACTCCCGTACAAAACCTACACCTCCAAAATAAACAAAGTTCCTCCAGACCAGGGTCCACAACACAGTACATACATACAAATCCCATACAACATCTACAGCTCCAAAATAAACAACGTTCCTCCGGACCAGGGTCCACAACACAGTACATACATACAACTCCCAGACAACATCTACACCTCCAAAACAAACAACGTTCCACCGGTCCAAGGTGTACAACACAGTACATACATACAACTCCCATACAACATCTACACCTCCAAAATAAACAACGTTCCACCGGTCCAGGGTGTACAACACAGTACATACATACAACTCCCATACAACATCTACACCTCCAAAATAAACAACGTTCCACCGGTCCAGGGTGTACAACACAGTACATACATACAACTCCCATACAACATCTACACCTCCAAAATAAACAACATTCCTCCGGACCAGGGTGCACAACACAGTACATACATACAACTCCCATACAACATCTACACCTCCAAAATAAACAACATTCCTCCGGACCAGGGTGCACAACACAGTACATACATACAACTCCCATTCAACATCTACACCTCCAAAATAAGCAACATTCCTCCGGACCAGGGTCGACAACACAGTACATACATACAACTCCCATACAGCATCTACACCTCCAAAATAAACAACGTTCCTCCGGACCAGGGTGCACAACACTCTACATACATACAACTCCCATACATCATCTACACCTCCAAAATAAACAACCTTCCACCGGACCAGGGTCCACAACACAGTACATACATGCAACTCCCATACAACATCTACACCTCCAAAATAAAAAACATTCCTCCGGACCAGGGTCCACAAAACAGTACATACATACAACTCCCATACAACACCTACACCTCCAAAATAAACAACGTTCCTCCGGACCAGGGTCCACAACACAGTACATACATACAACTCCCATACAACATCTACACCTCCAAAATAAACAACGTTCCTCCAGACCAGGGTGTACAACAATGTACGTACATACAACTCCCATACAACATCTACACCTCCAAAATAAACAACGTTCCTCCGGACCAGGGTCCACAACACAGTACTTACATACAACTCCCATACAGCATCTACACCTCCAAAATAAACAACGTTCCTCCTGACCAGGGTGCACAACACAGTACATACATACAACTCCCATACAACATCTACACCTCCAAAATAAACAACGTTCCACCGGACCAGGGTCCACAACACAGTACATACATACAACTCCCATACAACATCTACACCTCCAAAATAAACAACGTTCCACCGGACCGGGGTCCACAACATAGTACATACATACAACTCCCGTACAACACCTACACCTCCAAAATAAACAAAGTTCCTCCAGACCAGGGTCCACAACACAGTACATACACACAACTCCCATACGACATCGACACCTCCAAAATAAAAAACGTTCCTCCGGACCAGGGTCCACAACACAGTACATACATACAACTCCCATACAACATCTACACATCCAAAATAAACAACGTTCCTCCAGACCAGGGTGTACAACACAGTACGTACATACAACTCCCATACAACATCTACACCTCTAAAATAAACAATGTTCCTCCGGACCAGGGTCCACAACACAGTACTTACATACAACTCCCATACAACATCTACAGCTCCAAAATAAACAACGTTCCTCCGGACCAGGGTCCACAACACAGTACATACATACAACTCCCAGACAACATCTACACCTCCAAAATAAACAACGTTCCACCGGTCCAAGGTGTACAACACAGTACATACATACAACTCCCATACAACATCTACACCTCCAAAATAAACAACGTTCCACCGGTCCAGGGTGTACAACACAGTACATACATACAACTCCCATACAACATCTACACCTCCAAAATAAACAACGTTCCACCGGTCCAGGGTGTACAACACAGTACATACATACAACTCCCATACAACATCTACACCTCCAAAATAAACAACATTCCTCCGGACCAGGGTGCACAACACAGTACATACATACAACTCCCATACAACATCTACACCTCCAAAATAAACAACATTCCTCCGGACCAGGGTGCACAACACGGTACATACATACAACTCCCATTCAACATCTACACCTCCAAAATAAGCAACATTCCTCCGGACCAGGGTCGACAACACAGTACATACATACAACTCCCATACAGCATCTACACCTCCAAAATAAACAACGTTCCTCCGGACCAGGGTGCACAACACTCTACATACATACAACTCCCATACATCATCTACACCTCCAAAATAAACAACCTTCCACCGGACCAGGGTCCACAACACAGTACATACATGCAACTCCCATACAACATCTACACCTCCAAAATAAAAAACATTCCTCCGGACCAGGGTCCACAAAACAGTACATACATACAACTCCCATACAACACCTACACCTCCAAAATAAACAACGTTCCTCCGGACCAGGGTCCACAACACAGTACATACATACAACTCCCATACAACATCTACACCTCCAAAATAAACAACGTTCCTCCAGACCAGGGTGTACAACAATGTACGTACATACAACTCCCATACAACATCTACACCTCCAAAATAAACAACGTTCCTCCGGACCAGGGTCCACAACACAGTACTTACATACAACTCCCATACAGCATCTACACCTCCAAAATAAACAACGTTCCTCCTGACCAGGGTGCACAACACAGTACATACATACAACTCCCATACAACATCTACACCTCCAAAATAAACAACGTTCCACCGGACCAGGGTCCACAACACAGTACATACATACAACTCCCATACAACATCTACACCTCCAAAATAAACAACGTTCCACCGGACCGGGGTCCACAACATAGTACATACATACAACTCCCGTACAACACCTACACCTCCAAAATAAACAAAGTTCCTCCAGACCAGGGTCCACAACACAGTACATACACACAACTCCCATACAACATCTACACATCCAAAATAAACAACGTTCCTCCAGACCAGGGTGTACAACACAGTATGTACATACAACTCCCATACAACATCTACACCTCTAAAATAAACAATGTTCCTCCGGACCAGGGTCCACAACACAGTACTTACATACAACTCCCATACAACATCTACACCTCCAAAATAAACAACGTTCCTCCGGCCCAGGGTCCACAACACAGTACATACATACAACTCCCATACAACATCTACACCTCCAAAATAAACAACGTTCCTCCAGACCAGCATGTACAACACAGTACGTACATACAACTCCCATACAACATCTACACCTCCAAAATAAACAACGTTCCTCCGGACCATGGTGCACAACACAGTACATAAATACAACTCCCATACAACATCTGCACCTCCAAAATAAACAACGTTCCTCCGGACCAGGGTCCACAACACAGTACATACATACAACTCCCATACAACATCTACACCTCCAAAATAAACAACGTTCCTCCGGACCAGGGTCCACAACACAGTACATACATACAACTCCCGTACAACATCTACACCTCCAAAATAAACAACATTCCTCCGGACCAGGGTGCACAACACAGTACATACATACAACTCCCATACAGCATCTACACCTCCAAAATAAACAACGTTCCTCCGGACCAGGGTGCACAACACAGTACATACATACAACTCCCATACAGCATCTACACCTCCAAAGTAAACAACGTTCCTCCGGACCGGGGTCCACAACATAGTACATACATACAACTCCCGTACAACACCTACACCTCCAAAATAAACAAAGTTCCTCCAGACCAGGGTCCACAACACAGTACATACACACAACTCCCATACAACATCGACACCTCCAAAATAAAAAACGTTCCTCCGGACCAGGGTCCACAACACAGTACATACATACAACTCCCATACAACATCTACACATCCAAAATAAACAACGTTCCTCCAGACCAGGGTGTACAACACAGTACGTACATACAACTCCCATACAACATCTACACCTCTAAAATAAACAATGTTCCTCCGGACCAGGGTCCACAACACAGTACTTACATACAACTCCCATACAACATCTACACCTCCAAAATAAACAACGTTCCTCCGGCCCAGGGTCCACAACACAGTACATACATACAACTCCCATACAACATCTACACCTCCAAAATAAACAACGTTCCTCCAGACCAGCATGTACAACACAGTACGTACATACAACTCCCATACAACATCTACACCTCCAAAATAAACAACGTTCCTCCGGACCATGGTGCACAACACAGTACATAAATACAACTCCCATACAACATCTGCACCTCCAAAATAAACAACGTTCCTCCGGACCAGGGTCCACAACACAGTACATACATACAACTCCCATACAACATCTACACCTCCAAAATAAACAACGTTCCTCCGGACCAGGGTCCACAACACAGTACATACATACAACTCCCGTACAACATCTACACCTCCAAAATAAACAACATTCCTCCGGACCAGGGTGCACAACACAGTACATACATACAACTCCCATACAGCATCTACACCTCCAAAATAAACAACGTTCCTCCGGACCAGGGTGCACAACACAGTACATACATACAACTCCCATACAGCATCTACACCTCCAAAGTAAACAACGTTCCTCCGGACCAGGGTCCACAACACAGTACATACATACAACTCCCATACAGCATCTACACCTCCAAAATAAACAACGTTCCTCCGGACCTGGGTGCACAACACAGTACATACATAAAACTCCCATACAACATCTACACCTCCAAAATAAACAACGTTCCTCCGGACCAGGGTGCACAACACAGTACTTGGATACAACTCCCGTACAACACCTACACCTCCAAAATAAACAACGTTCCTCCGGACCAGGGTGCACAACACAGTACGTACATACAACTCCCGTACAAAACCTACACCTCCAAAATAAACAAAGTTCCTCCAGACCAGGGTCCACAACACAGTACATACATACAAATCCCATACAACATCTACAGCTCCAAAATAAACAACTTTCCTCCGGACCAGGGTCCACAACACAGTACATACATACAACTCCCAGACAACATCTACACCTCCAAAATAAACAACGTTACACCGGTACAGGGTGTACAACACAGTACATACATACAACTCCCATACAACATCTACACCTCCAAAATAAACAACGTTCCACCGGTCCAGAGTGTACAACACAGTACATACTTACAACTCCCATACAACATCTACACCTCCAAAATAAACAACGTTACACCGGTACAGGGTGTACAACACAGTACATACATACAACTCCCATACAACATCTACACCTCCAAAATAAACAACATTCCTCCGGACCAGGGTGCACAACACAGTACATACATACAACTCCCATACAACATCTACACCTCCAAAATAAACAACATTCCTCCGGACCAGGGTGCACAACACAGTACATACATACAACTCCCATTCAACATCTACACCTCCAAAATAAGCAACATTCCTCCGGACCAGGGTCGACAACACAGTACATACATACAACTCCCATACAGCATCTACACCTCCAAAATAAACAACGTTCCTCCGGACCAGGGTGCACAACACTCTACATACATACAACTCCCATACATCATCTACACCTCCAAAATAAACAACCTTCCACCGGACCAGGGTCCACAACACAGTACATACATGCAACTCCCATACAACATCTACACCTCCAAAATAAAAAACATTCCTCCGGACCAGGGTCCACAAAACAGTACATACATACAACTCCCATACAACACCTACACCTCCAAAATAAACAACGTTCCTCCGGACCAGGGTCCACAACACAGTACATACATACAACTCCCATACAACATCTACACCTCCAAAATAAACAACGTTCCTCCAGACCAGGGTGTACAACAATGTACGTACATACAACTCCCATACAACATCTACACCTCTAAAATAAACAATGTTCCTCCGGACCAGGGTCCACAACACAGTACTTACATACAACTCCCATACAACATCTACACCTCCAAAATAAACAACGTTCCTCCGGACCAGGGTCCACAACACAGTACATACATACAACTCCCATACAACATCTACACCTCCAAAATAAACAACGTTCCTCCAGACCAGCATGTACAACACAGTACGTACATACAACTCCCATACAACATCTACACCTCCAAAATAAACAACGTTCCACCGGACCCGGGTCCACAACACAGTACATACATACAACTCCCGGACAAAACCTACACCTCCAAAATAAACAAAGTTCCTCCAGACCAGGGTCCACAACACAGTACATACATACAAATTCCATACAACATCTACAGCTCCAAAATAAACAACGTTCCTCCGGACCAGGGTCCACAACACAGTACATACATACAACTCCCAGACAACATCTACACCTCCAAAATAAACAACGTTCCACCGGTCCAAGGTGTACAACACAGTACATACATACAACTCCCATACAACATCTACACCTCCAAAATAAACAACGTTCCACCGGTCCAGGGTGTACAACACAGTACATACATACAACTCCCATACAACATCTACACCTCCAAAATAAACAGCGTTCCACCGGTCCAGGGTGTACAACACAGTACATACATACAACTCCCATACAACATCTACACCTCCAAAATAAACAACATTCCTCCGGACCAGGGTGCACAACACAGTACATACATACAACTCCCATACAACATCTACACCTCCAAAATAAACAACATTCCTCCGGACCAGGGTGCACAACACAGTACATACATACAACTCCCATACAACATCTACACCTCCAAAATAAACAACATTCCTCCTGACCAGGGTGCACAACACAGTACATACATACAACTCCCATACAACATCTACACCTCCAAAATAAACAACATTCCTCCGGACCAGGGTGCACAACACAGTACATACATACAACTCCCATTCAACATCTACACCTCCAAAATAAGCAACATTCCTCCGGACCAGGGTCGACAACACAGTACATACATACAACTCCCATACAGCATCTACACCTCCAAAATAAACAACGTTCCTCCGGACCAGGGTGCACAACACTCTACATACATACAACTCCCATACATCATCTACACCTCCAAAATAAACAACCTTCCACCGGACCAGGGTCCACAACACAGTACATACATGCAACTCCCATACAACATCTACACCTCCAAAATAAAAAACATTCCTCCGGACCAGGGTCCACAAAACAGTACATACATACAACTCCCATACAACACCTACACCTCCAAAATAAACAACGTTCCTCCGGACCAGGGTCCACAACACAGTACATACATACAACTCCCATACAACATCTACACCTCCAAAATAAACAACGTTCCTCCAGACCAGGGTGTACAACAATGTACGTACATACAACTCCCATACAACATCTACACCTCCAAAATAAACAACGTTCCTCCGGACCAGGGTCCACAACACAGTACTTACATACAACTCCCATACAGCATCTACACCTCCAAAATGAACAACGTTCCTCCGGACCAGGGTGCACAACACAGTACATACATACAACTCCCATACAACATCTACACCTCCAAAATAAACAACGTTCCACCGGACCAGGGTCCACAACACAGTACATACATACAACTCCCATACAACATCTACACCTCCAAAATAAACAACGTTCCACCGGACCGGGGTCCACAACATAGTACATACATACAACTCCCGTACAACACCTACACCTCCAAAATAAACAAAGTTCCTCCAGACCAGGGTCCACAACACAGTACATACACACAACTCCCATACAACATCGACACCTCCAAAATAAAAAACGTTCCTCCGGACCAGGGTCCACAACACAGTACATACATACAACTCCCATACAACATCTACACATCCAAAATAAACAACGTTCCTCCAGACCAGGGTGTACAACACAGTACGTACATACAACTCCCATACAACATCTACACCTCTAAAATAAACAATGTTCCTCCGGACCAGGGTCCACAACACAGTACTTACATACAACTCCCATACAACATCTACACCTTCAAAATAAACAACGTTCCTCCGGCCCAGGGTCCACAACACAGTACATACATACAACTCCCATACAACATCTACACCTCCAAAATAAACAACGTTCCTCCAGACCAGCATGTACAACACAGTACGTACATACAACTCCCATACAACATCTACACCTCCAAAATAAACAACGTTCCTCCGGACCATGGTGCACAACACAGTACATAAATACAACTCCCATACAACATCTGCACCTCCAAAATAAACAACGTTCCTCCGGACCAGGGTCCACAACACAGTACATACATACAACTCCCATACAACATCTACACCTCCAAAATAAACAACGTTCCTCCGGACCAGGGTCCACAACACAGTACATACATACAACTCCCGTACAACATCTACACCTCCAAAATAAACAACATTCCTCCGGACCAGGGTGCACAACACAGTACATACATACAACTCCCATACAGCATCTACACCTCCAAAATAAACAACGTTCCTCCGGACCAGGGTGCACAACACAGTACATACATACAACTCCCATACAGCATCTACACCTCCAAAGTAAACAACGTTCCTCCGGACCAGGGTCCACAACACAGTACATACATACAACTCCCATACAGCATCTACACCTCCAAAATAAACAACGTTCCTCCGGACCAGGGTGCACAACACAGTACATACATAAAACTCCCATACAACATCTACACCTCCAAAATAAACAACGTTCCTCCGGACCAGGGTGCACAACACAGTACTTGGATACAACTCCCGTACAACACCTACACCTCCAAAATAAACAACGTTCCTCCGGACCAGGGTGCACAACACAGTACGTACATACAACTCCCATACAACACCTACACCTCCAAAATAAACAACGTTCCTCCAGACCAGGGTGTACAACACAGTACGTACATACAACTCCCATACAACATCTACACCTCTAAAATAAACAATGTTCCTCCGGACCAGGGTCCACAACACAGTACTTACATACAACTCCCATACAACATCTACACCTCCAAAATAAACAACGTTTCTCCGGACCAGGGTCCACAACACAGTACATACATACAACTCCCATACAGCATCTACACGTCCAAAATAAACAACGTTCCTCCGGACCAGGGTGCACAACACAGTACATACATACAACTCCCATACAGCATCTACACCTCCAAAGTAAACAACGTTCCTCCGGACCAGGGTCCACAACACAGTACATACATACAACTCCCATACAGCATCTACACCTCCAAAATAAACAACGTTCCTCCGGACCAGGGTGCACAACACAGTACATACATAAAACTCCCATACAACATCTACACCTCCAAAATAAACAACGTTCCTCCGGACCAGGGTGCACAACACAGTACTTGGATACAACTCCCGTACAACACCTACACCTCCAAAATAAACAACGTTCCTCCGGACCAGGGTGCACAACACAGTACGTACATACAACTCCCAGACAACATCTACACCTCCAAAATAAACAACGTTCCACCGGTCCAAGGTGTACAACACAGTACATACATACAACTCCCATACAACATCTACACCTCCAAAATAAACAACGTTCCTCCGGACCAGGGTCCACAACACAGTACATACATACAACTCCCGTACAACATCTACACCTCCAAAATAAACAACATTCCTCCGGACCAGGGTGCACAACACAGTACATACATACAACTCCCATACAGCATCTACACCTCCAAAATAAACAACGTTCCTCCGGACCAGGGTGCACAACACAGTACATACATACAACTCCCATACAGCATCTACACCTCCAAAGTAAACAACGTTCCTCCGGACCAGGGTCCACAACACAGTACATACATACAACTCCCATACAGCATCTACACCTCCAAAATAAACAACGTTCCTCCGGACCAGGGTGCACAACACAGTACATACATAAAACTCCCATACAACATCTACACCTCCAAAATAAACAACGTTCCTCCGGACCAGGGTGCACAACACAGTACTTGGATACAACTCCCGTACAACACCTACACCTCCAAAATAAACAACGTTCCTCCGGACCAGGGTGCACAACACAGTACGTACATACAACTCCCATACAACACCTACACCTCCAAAATAAACAACGTTCCTCCAGACCAGGGTGTACAACACAGTACGTACATACAACTCCCATACAACATCTACACCTCTAAAATAAACAATGTTCCTCCGGACCAGGGTCCACAACACAGTACTTACATACAACTCCCATACAACATCTACACCTCCAAAATAAACAACGTTTCTCCGGACCAGGGTCCACAACACAGTACATACATACAACTCCCATACAGCATCTACACGTCCAAAATAAACAACGTTCCTCCGGACCAGGGTGCACAACACAGTACATACATACAACTCCCATACAGCATCTACACCTCCAAAGTAAACAACATTCCTCCGGACCAGGGTCCACAACACAGTACATACATACAACTCCCATACAGCATCTACACCTCCAAAATAAACAACGTTCCTCCGGACCAGGGTGCACAACACAGTACATACATAAAACTCCCATACAACATCTACACCTCCAAAATAAACAACGTTCCTCCGGACCAGGGTGCACAACACAGTACTTGGATACAACTCCCGTACAACACCTACACCTCCAAAATAAACAACGTTCCTCCGGACCAGGGTGCACAACACAGTACGTACATACAACTCCCAGACAACATCTACACCTCCAAAATAAACAACGTTCCACCGGTCCAAGGTGTACAACACAGTACATACATACAACTCCCATACAACATCTACACCTCCAAAATAAACAACGTTCCACCGGTCCAGGGTGTACAACACAGTACATACATACAACTCCCATACAACATCTACACCTCCAAAATAAACAGCGTTCCACCGGTCCAGGGTGTACAACACAGTACATACATACAACTCCCATACAACATCTACACCTCCAAAATAAACAACATTCCTCCGGACCAGGGTGCACAACACAGTACATACATACAACTCCCATACAACATCTACACCTCCAAAATAAACAACATTCCTCCGGACCAGGGTGCACAACACAGTACATACATACAACTCCCATTCAACATCTACACCTCCAAAATAAGCAACATTCCTCCGGACCAGGGTCGACAACACAGTACATACATACAACTCCCATACAGCATCTACACCTCCAAAATAAACAACGTTCCTCCGGACCAGGGTGCACAACACTCTACATACATACAACTCCCATACATCATCTACACCTCCAAATTAAACAACCTTCCACCGGACCAGGGTCCACAACACAGTACATACATGCAACTCCCATACAACATCTACACCTCCAAAATAAACAACATTCCTCCGTACCAGGGTCCACAAAACAGTACATACATACAACTCCCATACAACACCTACACCTCCAAAATAAACAACGTTCCTCCGGACCAGGGTCCACAACACAGTACATACATACAACTCCCATACAACATCTACACCTCCAAAATAAACAACGTTCCTCCAGACCAGGGTGTACAACAATGTACGTACATACAACTCCCATACAACATCTACACCTCCAAAATAAACAACGTTCCTCCGGACCAGGGTCCACAACACAGTACTTACATACAACTCCCATACAGCATCTGCACCTCCAAAATAAACAACGTTCCTCCGGACCAGGGTGCACAACACAGTACATACATACAACTCCCATACAACATCTACACCTCCAAAATAAACAACGTTCCACCGGACCAGGGTCCACAACACAGTACATACATACAACTCCCATACAACATCTACACCTCCAAAATAAACAACGTTCCACCGGACCAGGGTCCACAACATAGTACATACATACAACTCCCGTACAACACCTACACCTCCAAAATAAACAAAGTTCCTCCAGACCAGGGTCCACAACACAGTACATACACACAACTCCCATACAACATCGACACCTCCAAAATAAAAAACGTTCCTCCGGACCAGGGTCCACAACACAGTACATACATACAACTCCCATACAACATCTACACATCCAAAATAAACAACGTTCCTCCAGACCAGGGTGTACAACACAGTACGTACATACAACTCCCATACAACATCTACACCTCTAAAATAAACAATGTTCCTCCGGACCAGGGTCCACAACACAGTACTTACATACAACTCCCATACAACATCTACACCTCCAAAATAAACAACGTTCCTCCGGCCCAGGGTCCACAACACAGTACATACATACAACTCCCATACAACATCTACACCTCCAAAATAAACAACGTTCCTCCAGACCAGCATGTACAACACAGTACGTACATACAACTCCCATACAACATCTACACCTCCAAAATAAACAACGTTCCTCCGGACCATGGTGCACAACACAGTACATAAATACAACTCCCATACAACATCTGCACCTCCAAAATAAACAACGTTCCTCCGGACCAGGGTCCACAACACAGTACATACATACAACTCCCATACAACATCTACACCTCCAAAATAAACAACGTTCCTCCGGACCAGGGTCCACAACACAGTACATACATACAACTCCCGTACAACATCTACACCTCCAAAATAAACAACATTCCTCCGGACCAGGGTGCACAACACAGTACATACATACAACTCCCATACAACATCTACCCCTCCAAAATAAACAACGTTCCACCGGACCAGGGTCCACAACACAGTACATACATGCAACTCCCATACAACATCTACACCTCCAAAATAAACAACGTTCCTCCGGACCAGGGTGCACAACACAGTACATACATACAACTCCCATACAGCATCTACACCTCCAAAGTAAACAACGTTCCTCCGGACCAGGGTCCACAACACAGTACATACATACAACTCCCATACAGCATCTACACCTCCAAAATAAACAACGTTCCTCCGGACCAGGGTGCACAACACAGTACATACATAAAACTCCCATACAACATCTACACCTCCAAAATAAACAACGTTCCTCCGGACCAGGGTGCACAACACAGTACTTGGATACAACTCCCGTACAACACCTACACCTCCAAAATAAACAACGTTCCTCCGGACCAGGGTGCACAACACAGTACGTACATACAACTCCCATACAACACCTACACCTCCAAAATAAACAACGTTCCTCCAGACCAGGGTGTACAACACAGTACGTACATACAACTCCCATACAACATCTACACCTCTAAAATAAACAATGTTCCTCCGGACCAGGGTCCACAACACAGTACTTACATACAACTCCCATACAACATCTACACCTCCAAAATAAACAACGTTTCTCCGGACCAGGGTCCACAACACAGTACATACATACAACTCCCATACAGCATCTACACGTCCAAAATAAACAACGTTCCTCCGGACCAGGGTGCACAACACAGTACATACATACAACTCCCATACAGCATCTACACCTCCAAAGTAAACAACGTTCCTCCGGACCAGGGTCCACAACACAGTACATACATACAACTCCCATACAGCATCTACACCTCCAAAATAAACAACGTTCCTCCGGACCAGTGTGCACAACACAGTACATACATAAAACTCCCATACAACATCTACACCTCCAAAATAAACAACGTTCCTCCGGACCAGGGTGCACAACACAGTACTTGGATACAACTCCCGTACAACACCTACACCTCCAAAATAAACAACGTTCCTCCGGACCAGGGTGCACAACACAGTACGTACATACAACTCCCATACAACACCTACACCTCCAAAATAAACAACGTTCCTCCAGACCAGGGTGTACAACACAGTACGTACATACAACTCCCATACAACATCTACACCTCCAAAATAAACAACGTTCCTCCAGACCAGCATGTACAACACAGTACGTACATACAACTCCCATACAACATCTACACCTCCAAAATAAACAACGTTCCTCCGGACCATGGTGCACAACACAGTACATAAATACAACTCCCATACAACATCTGCACCTCCAAAATAAACAACGTTCCTCCGGACCAGGGTCCACAACACAGTACATACATACAACTCCCATACAACATCTACACCTCCAAAATAAACAACGTTCCTCCGGACCAGGGTCCACAACACAGTACATACATACAACTCCCGTACAACATCTACACCTCCAAAATAAACAACATTCCTCCGGACCAGGGTGCACAACACAGTACATACATACAACTCCCATACAGCATCTACACCTCCAAAATAAACTACGTTCCTCCGGACCAGGGTGCACAACACAGTACATACATACAACTCCCATACAGCATCTACACCTCCAAAGTAAACAACGTTCCTCCGGACCAGGGTCCACAACACAGTACATACATACAACTCCCATACAGCATCTACACCTCCAAAATAAACAACGTTCCTCCGGACCAGGGTGCACAACACAGTACATACATAAAACTCCCATACAACATCTACACCTCCAAAATAAACAACGTTCCTCCGGACCAGGGTGCACAACACAGTACTTGGATACAACTCCCGTACAACACCTACACCTCCAAAATAAACAACGTTCCTCCGGACCAGGGTGCACAACACAGTACGTACATACAACTCCCATACAACACCTACACCTCCAAAATAAACAACGTTCCTCCAGACCGGGGTGTACAACACAGTACGTACATACAACTCCCATACAACATCTACACCTCTAAAATAAACAATGTTCCTCCGGACCAGGGTCCACAACACAGTACTTACATACAACTCCCATACAACATCTACACCTCCAAAATAAACAACGTTTCTCCGGACCAGGGTCCACAACACAGTACATACATACAACTCCCATACAGCATCTACACGTCCAAAATAAACAACGTTCCTCCGGACCAGGGTGCACAACACAGTACATACATACAACTCCCATACAGCATCTACACCTCCAAAGTAAACAACGTTCCTCCGGACCAGGGTCCACAACACAGTACATACATACAACTCCCATACAGCATCTACACCTCCAAAATAAACAACGTTCCTCCGGACCAGTGTGCACAACACAGTACATACATAAAACTCCCATACAACATCTACACCTCCAAAATAAACAACGTTCCTCCGGACCAGGGTGCACAACACAGTACTTGGATACAACTCCCGTACAACACCTACACCTCCAAAATAAACAACGTTCCTCCGGACCAGGGTGCACAACACAGTACGTACATACAACTCCCATACAACACCTACACCTCCAAAATAAACAACGTTCCTCCAGACCAGGGTGTACAACACAGTACGTACATACAACTCCCATACAACATCTACACCTCTAAAATAAACAATGTTCCTCCGGACCAGGGTCCACAACACAGTACTTACATACAACTCCCATACAACATCTACACCTCCAAAATAAACAACGTTTCTCCGGACCAGGGTCCACAACACAGTACATACATACAACTCCCATACAACATCTACACCTCCAAAATAAACAACGTTCCTCCAGACCAGCATGTACAACACAGTACGTACATACAACTCCCATACAACATCTACACCTCCAAAATAAACAACGTTCCTCCGGACCATGGTGCACAACACAGTACATAAATACAACTCCCATACAACATCTGCACCTCCAAAATAAACAACGTTCCTCCGGACCAGGGTCCACAACACAGTACATACATACAACTCCCATACAACATCTACACCTCCAAAATAAACAACGTTCCACCGGTCCAGGGTGTACAACACAGTACATACATACAACTCCCATACAACATCTACACCTCCGAAATAATCAACGTTCCTCCAGACCAGGGTGTACAGCACAGTACGTACATATAACTCCCATACAACATCCACACCTCCAAAATAAACAACGTTCCTCCGGACCAGGGTGCACAACACAGTACATACATACAACTCCCATACAACATCTACACCTCCAAAATAAACAACATTCCTCCGGACCAGGGTCCACAAGACAGTACATACATACAACTCCCATACAACATCTACACCTCCAAAATAAACAACATTCCTCCGGACAAGGGTGCACAACACAGTACATACATACAACTCCCATACAACATCTACACCTCCAAAATAAACAACATTCCTCCGGACCAGGGTGCACAACACAGTACATACATACAACTCCCATTCAACATCTACACCTCCAAAATAAACAACATTCCTCCGGACCAGGGTCGACAACACAGTACATACATACAGCTCCCATACAGCATCTACACCTCCAAAATAAACAACGTTCCTCCGGACCAGGGTGCACAACACTACATACATACAACTCCCATACATCATCTACACCTCCAAAATAAACAACGTTCCACCGGACCAGGGTCCACAACACAGTACATACATGCAACTCCCATACAACATCTACACCTCCAAAATAAACAACGTTCCTCCGGACCAGGGTCCACAAAACAGTACATACATAAAACTCCCATACAACATCTACACCTCCAAAATAAACAACGTTCCTCCGGACCAGGGTGCACAACACAGTACTTAGATACAACTCCCGTACAACACCTACACCTCCAAAATAAACAACGTTCCTCCGGACCAGGGTGCACAACACAGTACGTACATACAACTCCCATACAACACCTACACCTCCAAAATAAACAACGTTCCTCCAGACCAGGGTGTGCAACACAGTACGTACATACAACTCCCATACAACATCTACACCTCTAAAATAAACAATGTTCCTCCGGACCAGCGTCCACAACACAGTACTTACATACAACTCCCATACAACATCTACACCTCCAAAATAAACAACGTTTCTCCGGACCAGGGTCCACAACACAGTACATACATACAACTCCCATACAACATCTACACCTCCAAAATAAACAACGTTCCTCCAGACCAGCATGTACAACACAGTACGTACATACAACTCCCATACAACATCTACACCTCCAAAATAAACAACGTTCCTCCGGACCATGGTGCACAACACAGTACATAAATACAACTCCCATACAACATCTGCACCTCCAAAATAAACAACGTTCCTCCGGACCAGGGTCCACAACACAGTACATACATACAACTCCCATACAACATCTACACCTCCAAAATAAACAACGTTCCACCGGTCCAGGGTGTACAACACAGTACATACATACAACTCCCATACAACATCTACACCTCCAAAATAAACAACGTTCCACCGGTCCAGGGTGTACAACACAGTACATACATACAACTCCCATACAACATCTACACCTCCAAAATTATCAACGTTCCACCGGTCCAGGGTGTACAACACAGTACATACATACAAATCCCATACAACATCTACACCTCCAAAATAAACAACGTTCCACCGGTCCAGGGTGTACAACACAGTACATACATACAACTCCCATACAACATCTACACCTCCGAAATAATCAACGTTCCTCCAGACCAGGGTGTACAACACAGTACGTACATATAACTCCCATACAACATCCACACCTCCAAAATAAACAACGTTCCTCCGGACCAGGGTGCACAACACAGTACATACATACAACTCCCATACAACATCTACACCTCCAAAATAAACAACATTCCTCCGGACCAGGGTCCACAAGACAGTACATACATACAACTCCCATACAACATCTACACCTCCAAAATAAACAACATTCCTCCGGACAAGGGTGCACAACACAGTACATACATACAACTCCCATACAACATCTACACCTCCAAAATAAACAACATTCCTCCGGACCAGGGTGCACAACACAGTACATACATACAGCTCCCATACAGCATCTACACCTCCAAAATAAACAACGTTCCTCCGGACCAGGGTGCACAACACTACATACATACAACTCCCATACATCATCTACACCTCCAAAATAAACAACGTTCCACCGGACCAGGGTCCACAACACAGTACATACATGCAACTCCCATACAACATCTACACCTCCAAAATAAACAACGTTCCTCCGGACCAGGGTCCACAAAACAGTACATACATACAACTCCCATACAACACCTACACCTCCAAAATAAACAACGTTCCTCCGGACCAGGGTCCACAACACAGTACATACATACAACTCCCATACAACATCTACACCTCCAAAATAAACAACGTTCCTCCAGACCAGGGTGTACAACAATGTACGTACATACAACTCCCATACAACATCTACACCTCCAAAATAAACAACGTTCCTCCGGACCAGGGTCCACAACACAGTACTTACATACAACTCCCATACAGCATCTACTCCTCCAAAATAAACAACGTTCCTCCGGACCAGGGTGCACAACACAGTACATACATACAACTCCCATACAACATCTACACCTCCAAAATAAACAACGTTCCACCGGACCAGGGTCCACAACACAGTACATACATACAACTCCCATACAACATCTACACCTCCAAAATAAACAACGTTCCACCGGACCCGGGTCCACAACACAGTACATACATACAACTCCCGTACAACACCTACACCTCCAAAATAAACAAAGTTCCTCCAGACCAGGGTCCAGAACACAGTACATACACACAACTCCCATACAACATCGACACCTCCAAAATAAAAAACGTTCCTCCGGACCAGGGTCCACAACACAGTACATACATACAACTCCCATACAACATCTACACATCCAAAATAAACAACGTTCCTCCAGACCAGGGTGTACAACACAGTACGTACATACAACTCCCATACAACATCTACACCTCTAAAATAAACAATGTTCCTCCGGACCAGGGTCCACAACACAGTACTTACATACAACTCCCATACTACATCTACACCTCCAAAATAAACAACGTTCCTCCGGACCAGGGTCCACAACCCAGTACATACATACAACTCCCATACAACATCTACACCTCCAAAATAAACAACGTTCCTCCAGACCAGCATGTACAACACAGCACGTACATACAACTCCCATACAACATCTACACCTCCAAAATAAACAACGTTCCACCGGACCCGGGTCCACAACACAGTACATACATACAACTCCCGTACAAAACCTACACCTCCAAAATAAACAAAGTTCCTCCAGACCAGGGTCCACAACACAGTACATACATACAACTCCCAGACAACATCTACACCTCCAAAATAAACAACGTTCCACCGGTCCAGGGTGTACAACACAGTAGATACATACAACTCCCATACAACATCTACACCTCCAAAATAAACAACGTTCCACCGGTCCAGGGTGTACAACACAGTACATACATACAACTCCCATACAACATCTACACCTCCAAAATAAACAACGTTCCACCGGTCCAGGGTGTACAACACAGTACATACATACAACTCCCATACAACATCTACACCTCCAAAATAAACAACGTTCCACCGGTCCAGGGTGTACAACACAGTACATACATACAACTCCCATACAACATCTACACCTCCGAAATAATCAACGTTCCTCCAGACCAGGGTGTACAACACAGTACGTACATATAACTCCCATACAACATCTACACCTCCAAAATAAACAACGTTCCTCCGGACCAGGGTGCACAACACAGTACATACATACAACTCCCATACAACATCTACACCTCCAAAATAAACAACATTCCTCCGGACCAGGGTGCACAACACAGTACATACATACAACTCCCATACAACATCTACACCTCCAAAATAAACAACATTCCTCCGGACCAGGGTGCACAACACAGTACATACATACAACTCCCATTCAACATCTACACATCCAAAATAAACAACATTCCTCCGGACCAGGGTCGACAACACAGTACATACATACAACTCCCATACAGCATCTACACCTCCAAAATAAACAACGTTCCTCCGGACCAGGGTGCACAACACTCTACATACATACAACTCCCATACATCATCTACACCTCCAAAATAAACAACGTTCCACCGGACCAGGGTCCACAACACAGTACATACATGCAACTCCCATACAACATCTACACCTCCAAAATAAACAACGTTCCTCCGGACCAGGGTCCACAAAACAGTACATACATACAACTCCCATACAACACCTACACCTCCAAAATAAACAACGTTCCTCCGGACCAGGGTGCACAACACAGTACATACATACAACTCCCATACAACATCTACACCTCCAAAATAAACAACGTTCCACCGGACCAGGGCCCACAACACAGTACATACATACAACTCCCATACAACATCTACACCTCCAAAATAAACAACGTTCCACCGGACCCGGGTCCACAACATAGTACATACATACAACTCCCGTACAACACCTACACCTCCAAAATAAACAAAGTTCCTCCAGACCAGGGTCCACAACACAGTACATACACACAACTCCCATACAACATCGACACCTCCAAAATAAAAAACGTTCCTCCGGACCAGGGTCCACAACACAGTACATACATACAACTCCCATACAACATCTACACATCCAAAATAAACAACGTTCCTCCAGACCAGGGTGTACAACACAGTACGTACATACAACTCCCATACAACATCTACACCTCTAAAATAAACAATGTTCCTCCGGACCAGGGTCCACAACACAGTACTTACATACAACTCCCATACAACATCTACACCTCCAAAATAAACAACGTTCCTCCGGACCAGGGTCCACAACACAGTACATACATACAACTCCCATACAACATCTACACCTCCAAAATAAACAACGTTCCTCCAGACCAGCATGTACAACACAGTACGTACATACAACTCCCATACAACATCTACACCTCCAAAATAAACAACGTTCCTCCGGACCATGGTGCACAACACAGTACATAAATACAACTCCCATACAACATCTGCACCTCCAAAATAAACAACGTTCCTCCGGACCAGGGTCCACAACACAGTACATACATACAACTCCCATACAACATCTACACCTCCAAAATAAACAACGTTCCTCCGGACCAGGGTGCACAACACAGTACATACATACAACTCCCATACAGCATCTACACCTCCAAAATAAACAACGTTCCTCCGGACCAGGGTCCACAACACAGTACATACATACAACTCCCATACAGCATCTACACCTCCAAAATAAACAACGTTCCTCCGGACCAGGGTGCACAACACAGTACATACATAAAACTCCCATACAACATCTACACCTCCAAAATAAACATCGTTCCTCCGGACCAGGGTGCACAACACAGTACTTAGATACAACTCCCGTACAACACCTACACCTCCAAAATAAACAAAGTTCCTCCGGACCAGGGTGCACAACACAGTACGTACATACAACTCCCATACAACACCTACACCTCCAAAATAAACAACGTTCCTCCAGACCAGGGTGTACAACACAGTCCGTACATACAACTCCCATACAACATCTACACCTCCAAAATAAACAACATTCCTCCGGACCAGGGTCGACAACACAGTACATACATACAGCTCCCATACAGCATCTACACCTCCAAAATAAACAACGTTCCTCCGGACCAGGGTGCACAACACAGTACATACATACAACTCCCATACAACATCTACACCTCCAAAATAAACAACATTCCTCCGGACCAGGGTGCACAACACAGTACATACATACAACTCCCATTCAACATCTACACATCCAAAATAAACAACATTCCTCCGGACCAGGGTCGACAACACAGTACATACATACAACTCCCATACAGCATCTACACCTCCAAAATAAACAACGTTCCTCCGGACCAGGGTGCACAACACTCTACATACATACAACTCCCATACATCATCTACACCTCCAAAATAAACAACGTTCCACCGGACCAGGGTCCACAACACAGTACATACATGCAACTCCCATACAACATCTACACCTCCAAAATAAACAACGTTCCTCCGGACCAGGGTCCACAAAACAGTACATACATACAACTCCCATACAACACCTACACCTCCAAAATAAACAACGTTCCTCCGGACCAGGGTGCACAACACAGTACATACATACAACTCCCATACAACATCTACACCTCCAAAATAAACAACGTTCCACCGGACCAGGGCCCACAACACAGTACATACATACAACTCCCATACAACATCTACACCTCCAAAATAAACAACGTTCCACCGGACCCGGGTCCACAACATAGTACATACATACAACTCCCGTACAACACCTACACCTCCAAAATAAACAAAGTTCCTCCAGACCAGGGTCCACAACACAGTACATACACACAACTCCCATACAACATCGACACCTCCAAAATAAAAAACGTTCCTCCGGACCAGGGTCCACAACACAGTACATACATACAACTCCCATACAACATCTACACATCCAAAATAAACAACGTTCCTCCAGACCAGGGTGTACAACACAGTACGTACATACAACTCCCATACAACATCTACACCTCTAAAATAAACAATGTTCCTCCGGACCAGGGTCCACAACACAGTACTTACATACAACTCCCATACAACATCTACACCTCCAAAATAAACAACGTTCCTCCGGACCAGGGTCCACAACACAGTACATACATACAACTCCCATACAACATCTACACCTCCAAAATAAACAACGTTCCTCCAGACCAGCATGTACAACACAGTACGTACATACAACTCCCATACAACATCTACACCTCCAAAATAAACAACGTTCCTCCGGACCATGGTGCACAACACAGTACATAAATACAACTCCCATACAACATCTGCACCTCCAAAATAAACAACGTTCCTCCGGACCAGGGTCCACAACACAGTACATACATACAACTCCCATACAACATCTACACCTCCAAAATAAACAACGTTCCTCCGGACCAGGGTGCACAACACAGTACATACATACAACTCCCATACAGCATCTACACCTCCAAAATAAACAACGTTCCTCCGGACCAGGGTCCACAACACAGTACATACATACAACTCCCATACAGCATCTACACCTCCAAAATAAACAACGTTCCTCCGGACCAGGGTGCACAACACAGTACATACATAAAACTCCCATACAACATCTACACCTCCAAAATAAACATCGTTCCTCCGGACCAGGGTGCACAACACAGTACTTAGATACAACTCCCGTACAACACCTACACCTCCAAAATAAACAAAGTTCCTCCGGACCAGGGTGCACAACACAGTACGTACATACAACTCCCATACAACACCTACACCTCCAAAATAAACAACGTTCCTCCAGACCAGGGTGTACAACACAGTCCGTACATACAACTCCCATACAACATCTACACCTCCAAAATAAACAACATTCCTCCGGACCAGGGTCGACAACACAGTACATACATACAGCTCCCATACAGCATCTACACCTCCAAAATAAACAACGTTCCTCCGGACCAGGGTGCACAACACTACATACATACAACTCCCATACATCATCTACACCTCCAAAATAAACAACGTTCCACCGGACCAGGGTCCACAACACAGTACATACATGCAACTCCAATACAACATCTACACCTCCAAAATAAACAACGTTCCTCCGGACCAGGGTCCACAAAACAGTACATACATACAACTCCCATACAACACCTACACCTCCAAAATAAACAACGTTCCTCCGGACCAGGGTCCACAACACAGTACATACATACAACTCCCATACAACATCTACACCTCCAAAATAAACAACGTTCCTCCAGACCAGGGTGTACAACAATGTACGTACATACAACTCCCATACAACATCTACACCTCCAAAATAAACAACGTTCCTCCGGACCAGGGTCCACAACACAGTACTTACATACAACTCCCATACAGCATCTACTCCTCCAAAATAAACAACGTTCCTCCGGACCAGGGTGCACAACACAGTACATACATACAACTCCCATACAACATCTACACCTCCAAAATAAACAACGTTCCTCCGGACCAGGGTCCACAACACAGTACATACATACAACTCCCATACAACATCTACACCTCCAAAATAAACAACGTTCCACCGGACCCGGGTCCACAACACAGTACATACATACAACTCCCGTACAACACCTACACCTCCAAAATAAACAAAGTTCCTCCAGACCAGGGTCCAGAACACAGTACATACACACAACTCCCATACAACATCGACACCTCCAAAATAAAAAACGTTCCTCCGGACCAGGGTCCACAACACAGTACATACATACAACTCCCGTACAACATCTACACATCCAAAATAAACAACGTTCCTCCAGACCAGGGTGTACAACACAGTACGTACATACAACTCCCATACAACATCTACACCTCTAAAATAAACAATGTTCCTCCGGACCAGGGTCCACAACACAGTACTTACATACAACTCCCATACTACATCTACACCTCCAAAATAAACAACGTTCCTCCGGACCAGGGTCCACAACCCAGTACATACATACAACTCCCATACAACATCTACACCTCCAAAATAAACAACGTTCCTCCAGACCAGCATGTACAACACAGCACGTACATACAACTCCCATACAACATCTACACCTCCAAAATAAACAACGTTCCACCGGACCCGGGTCCACAACACAGTACATACATACAACTCCCGTACAAAACCTACACCTCCAAAATAAACAAAGTTCCTCCAGACCAGGGTCCACAACACAGTACATACATACAACTCCCAGACAACATCTACACCTCCAAAATAAACAACGTTCCACCGGTCCAGGGTGTACAACACAGTAGATACATACAACTCCCATACAACATCTACACCTCCAAAATAAACAACGTTCCACCGGTCCAGGGTGTACAACACAGTACATACATACAACTCCCATACAACATCTACACCTCCAAAATAAACAACGTTCCACCGGTCCAGGGTGTACAACACAGTACATACATACAACTCCCATACAACATCTACACCTCCAAAATAAACAACGTTCCACCGGTCCAGGGTGTACAACACAGTACATACATACAACTCCCATACAACATCTACACCTCCGAAATAATCAACGTTCCTCCAGACCAGGGTGTACAACACAGTACGTACATATAACTCCCATACAACATCTACACCTCCAAAATAAACAACGTTCCTCCGGACCAGGGTGCACAACACAGTACATACATACAACTCCCATACAACATCTACACCTCCAAAATAAACAACATTCCTCCGGACCAGGGTGCACAACACAGTACATACATACAACTCCCATACAACATCTACACCTCCAAAATAAACAACATTCCTCCGGACCAGGGTGCACAACACAGTACATACATACAACTCCCATTCAACATCTACACATCCAAAATAAACAACATTCCTCCGGACCAGGGTCGACAACACAGTACATACATACAACTCCCATACAGCATCTACACCTCCAAAATAAACAACGTTCCTCCGGACCAGGGTGCACAACACTCTACATACATACAACTCCCATACATCATCTACACCTCCAAAATAAACAACGTTCCACCGGACCAGGGTCCACAACACAGTACATACATGCAACTCCCATACAACATCTACAACTCCAAAATAAACAACGTTCCTCCGGACCAGGGTCCACAAAACAGTACATACATACAACTCCCATACAACACCTACACCTCCAAAATAAACAACGTTCCTCCGGACCAGGGTGCACAACACAGTACATACATACAACTCCCATACAACATCTACACCTCCAAAATAAACAACGTTCCACCGGACCAGGGCCCACAACACAGTACATACATACAACTCCCATACAACATCTACACCTCCAAAATAAACAACGTTCCACCGGACCCGGGTCCACAACATAGTACATACATACAACTCCCGTACAACACCTACACCTCCAAAATAAACAAAGTTCCTCCAGACCAGGGTCCACAACACAGTACATACACACAACTCCCATACAACATCGACACCTCCAAAATAAAAAACGTTCCTCCGGACCAGGGTCCACAACACAGTACATACATACAACTCCCATACAACATCTACACATCCAAAATAAACAACGTTCCTCCAGACCAGGGTGTACAACACAGTACGTACATACAACTCCCATACAACATCTACACCTCTAAAATAAACAATGTTCCTCCGGACCAGGGTCCACAACACAGTACTTACATACAACTCCCATACAACATCTACACCTCCAAAATAAACAACGTTCCTCCGGACCAGGGTCCACAACACAGTACATACATACAACTCCCATACAACATCTACACCTCCAAAATAAACAACGTTCCTCCAGACCAGCATGTACAACACAGTACGTACATACAACTCCCATACAACATCTACACCTCCAAAATAAACAACGTTCCTCCGGACCATGTTGCACAACACAGTACATAAATACAACTCCCATACAACATCTGCACCTCCAAAATAAACAACGTTCCTCCGGACCAGGGTCCACAACACAGTACATACATACAACTCCCATACAACATCTACACCTCCAAAATAAACAACGTTCCTCCGGACCAGGGTGCACAACACAGTACATACATACAACTCCCATACAGCATCTACACCTCCAAAATAAACAACGTTCCTCCGGACCAGGGTCCACAACACAGTACATACATACAACTCCCATACAGCATCTACACCTCCAAAATAAACAACGTTCCTCCGGACCAGGGTGCACAACACAGTACATACATAAAACTCCCATACAACATCTACACCTCCAAAATAAACATCGTTCCTCCGGACCAGGGTGCACAACACAGTACTTAGATACAACTCCCGTACAACACCTACACCTCCAAAATAAACAAAGTTCCTCCGGACCAGGGTGCACAACACAGTACGTACATACAACTCCCATACAACACCTACACCTCCAAAATAAACAACGTTCCTCCAGACCAGGGTGTACAACACAGTCCGTACATACAACTCCCATACAACATCTACACCTCTAAAATAAACAATGTTCCTCCGGACCAGGGTCCACAACACAGTACTTACATACAACTCCCATACAACATCTACACCTCCTAAATAAACAACGTTCCTCCGGACCAGGGTCCACAACACAGTACATACATACAACTCCCATACAACATCTACACCTCCAAAATAAACAACGTTCCTCCAGACCAGCATGTACAACACATTACGTACATACAACTCCCATACAACATCTACACCTCCAAAATAAACAACGTTCCTCCAGACCATGGTGCACAACACAGTACATAAATACAACTCCCATACAACATCTGCACCTCCAAAATAAACAACGTTCCTCCGGACCAGGGTCCACAACACAGTACATACATACAACTCCCATACAACATCTACACCTCCAAAATAAACAACGTTCCTCCGGACCAGGGTCCACAACACAGTACATACATACAACTCCCGTACAACATCTACACCTCCAAAATAAACAACATTCCTCCGGACCAGGGTGCACAACACAGTACATACATACAACTCCCATACAGCATCTACACCTCCAAAATAAACAACGTTCCTCTGGACCAGGGTGCACAACACAGTATATACATACAACTCCCATACAGCATCTACACCTCCAAAATAAACAACGTTCCTCCGGACCAGGGTCCACAACACAGTACATACATACAACTCCCATACAGCATCTACACCTCCAAAATAAACAACGTTCCTCCGGACCAGGGTGCACAACACAGTACATACATACAACTCCCATACAACATCCACACCTCCAAAATAAACAACGTTCCACCGGACCAGGGTCCACAACACAGTACATACATACAACTCCCATACAACATCTACACCTCCAAAAAAAACAACATTACTCCGGACCAGGGTGCACAGCACAGTACATACCTACAACTCCCATACAACATCTACACCTCCAAAATAATCAACGTTCCTCCAGACCAGGGTGTACAACACAGTACGTACATATAACTCCCATACAACATCTACACCTCCAAAATAAACAACGTTCCTCCGGACCAGGGTGCACAACACAGTACATACATAAAACTCCCATACAACATCTACACCTCCAAAATAAACATCGTTCCTCCGGACCAGGGTGCACAACACAGTACTTAGATACAACTCCCGTACAACACCTACACCTCCAAAATAAACAACGTTCCTCCGGACCAGGGTGCACAACACAGTACGTACATACAACTCCCATACAACACCTACACCTCCAAAATAAACAACGTTCCTCCAGACCAGGGTGTACAACACAGTCCGTACATACAACTCCCATACAACATCTACACCTCTAAAATAAACAATGTTCCTCCGGACCAGGGTCCACAACACAGTACTTACATACAACTCCCATACAACATCTACACCTCCTAAATAAACAACGTTCCTCCGGACCAGGGTCCACAACACAGTACATACATACAACTCCCATACAACATCTACACCTCCAAAATAAACAACGTTCCTCCAGACCAGCATGTACAACACATTACGTACATACAACTCCCATACAACATCTACACCTCCAAAATAAACAACGTTCCTCCAGACCATGGTGCACAACACAGTACATAAATACAACTCCCATACAACATCTGCACCTCCAAAATAAACAACGTTCCTCCGGACCAGGGTCCACAACACAGTACATACATACAACTCCCATACAACATCTAAACCTCCAAAATAAACAACGTTCCTCCGGACCAGGGTCCACAACACAGTACATACATACAACTCCCGTACAACATCTACACCTCCAAAATAAACAACATTCCTCCGGACCAGGGTGCACAACACAGTACATACATACAACTCCCATACAGCATCTACACCTCCAAAATAAACAACGTTCCTCCGGACCAGGGTGCACAACACAGTATATACATACAACTCCCATACAGCATCTACACCTCCAAAATAAACAACGTTCCTCCGGACCAGGGTCCACAACACAGTACATACATACAACTCCCATACAGCATCTACACCTCCAAAATAAACAACGTTCCTCCGGACCAGGGTGCACAACACAGTACATACATACAACTCCCATACAACATCTACACCTCCAAAATAAACAACGTTCCACCGGACCAGGGTCCACAACACAGTACATACATACAACTCCCATACAACATCTACACCTCCAAAAAAAACAACATTACTCCGGACCAGGGTGCACAGCACAGTACATACCTACAACTCCCATACAACATCTACACCTCCAAAATAATCAACGTTCCTCCAGACCAGGGTGTACAACACAGTACGTACATATAACTCCCATACAACATCTACACCTCCAAAATAAACAACGTTCCTCCAGACCAGGGTGCACAACACAGTACATACATACAACTGCCATACAACATCTACACCTCCAAAATAAACAACATTCCTCCGGACCAGGGTCCACAAGACAGTACATACATACAACTCCCATACAACATCTACACCTCCAAAATAAACAACATTCCTCCTGACCAGGGTGCACAACACAGTACATACATACAACTCCCATACAACATCTACACCTCCAAAATAAACAACATTCCTCCGGACCAGGGTGCACAACACAGTACATACATACAACTCCCATTCAACATCTACACCTCCAAAATAAACAACATTCCTCCGGACCAGGGTCGACAACACAGTACATACATACAACTCCCATACAGCATCTACACCTCCAAAATAAACAACGTTCCTCCGGACCAGGGTGCACAACACTCTACATACATACAACTCCCATACATCATCTACACCTCCAAAATAAACAACGTTCCACCGGACCATGGTCCACAACACAGTACATACATGAAACTCCCATACAACATCTACACCTCCAAAATAAACAACGTTCCTCCGGACCAGGGTCCACAAAACAGTACATACATACAACTCCCGTACAACATCTACACCTCCAAAATAAACAACATTCCTCCGGACCAGGGTGCACAACACAGTACATACATACAACTCCCATACAGCATCTACACCTCCAAAATAAACAACGTTCCTCCGGACCAGGGTGCACAACACAGTACATACATACAACTCCCATACAGCATCTACACCTCCAAAATAAACAACGTTCCTCCGGACCAGGGTCCACAACACAGTACATACATACAACTCCCATACAGCATCTACACCTCCAAAATAAACAACGTTCCTCCGGACCAGGGTGCACAACACAGTACATACATAAAACTCCCATACAACATCTACACCTCCAAAATAAACAACGTTCCTCCGGACCAGGGTGCACAACACAGTACTTAGATACAACTCCCGTACAACACCTACACCTCCAAAATAAACAACGTTCCTCCGGACCAGGGTGCACAACACAGTACGTACATACAACTCCCATACAACACCTACACCTCCAAAATAAACAACGTTCCTCCAGACCAGGGTGTACAACACAGTACGTACATACAACTCCCATACAACATCTACACCTCTAAAATAAACAATGTTCCTCCGGACCAGGGTCCACAACACAGTACTTACATACAACTCCCATACAACATCTACACCTCCAAAATAAACAACGTTCCTCCGGACCAGGGTCCACAACACAGTACATACATACAACTCCCATACAACATCTACACCTCCAAAATAAACAACGTTCCTCCAGACCAGCATGTACAACACAGTACGTACATACAACTCCCATACAACATCTACACCTCCAAAATAAACAACGTTCCTCCGGACCATGGTGCACAACACAGTACATAAATATAACTCCCATACAACATCTGCACCTCCAAAATAAACAACGTTCCTCCGGACCAGGGTCCACAACACAGTACATACATACAACTCCCATACAACATCTACACCTCCAAAATAAACAACGTTCCTCCGGACCAGGGTCCACAACACAGTACATACATACAACTCCCGTACAACATCTACACCTCCAAAATAAACAACATTCCTCCGGACCAGGGTGCACAACACAGTACATACATACAACTCCCATACAGCATCAACACCTCCAAAATAAACAACGTTCCTCCGGACCAGGGTGCACAACACAGTATATACATACAACTCCCATACAGCATCTACACCTCCAAAATAAACAACGTTCCTCCGGACCAGGGTCCACAACACAGTACATACATACAACTCCCATACAGCATCTACACCTCCAAAATAAACAACGTTCCTCCGGACCAGGGTGCACAACACAGTACATACATACAACTCCCATACAACATCTACACCTCCAAAATAAACAACGTTCCACCGGACCAGGGTCCACAACACAGTACATACATACAACTCCCATACAACATCTACACCTCCAAAAAAAACAACATTCCTCCGGACCAGGGTGCACAGCACAGTACATACCTGCAACTCCCATACAACATCTACACCTCCAAAATAATCAACGTTCCTCCAGACCAGGGTGTACAACACAGTACGTACATATAACTCCCATACAACATCTACACCTCCAAAATAAACAACGTTCCTCCGGACCAGGGTGCACAACACAGTACATACATACAACTCCAATACAACATCTACACCTCCAAAATAAACAACATTCCTCCGGACCAGGGTGCACAACACAGTACATACATACAACTCCCATACAACATCTACACCTCCAAAATAAACAACATTCCTCCGGACCAGGGTGCACAACACAGTACATACATACAACTCCCATTCAACATCTACACCTCCAAAATAAACAACATTCCTCCGGACCAGCGTCGACAACACAGTACATACATACAACTCCCATACAGCATCTACACCTCCAAAATAAACAACGTTCCTCCGGACCAGGGTGCACAACACTCTACATACATACAACTCCCATACATCATCTACACCTCCAAAATAAACAACGTTCCACCGGACCAGGGTCCACAACACAGTACATAAATGCAACTCCCATACAACATCTACACCTCCAAAATAAACAACGTTCCTCCGGACCAGGGTCCACAAAACAGTACATACATACAACTCCCATACAACACCTACACCTCCAAAATAAACAACGTTCCTCCGGACCAGGGTCCACAACACAGTACATACATACAACTCCCATACAACATCTACACCTCCAAAATAAACAACGTTCCTCCAGACCAGGGTGTACAACAATGTACGTACATACAACTCCCATACAACATCTACACCACCAAAATAAACAACGTTCCTCCGGACCAGGGTCCACAACACAGTACTTACATACAACTCCCATACAGCATCTACACCTCCAAAATAAACAACGTTCCTCCGGACCAGGGTGCACAACACAGTACATACATACAACTCCCATACAACATCTACACCTCCAAAATAAACAACGTTCCACCGGACCAGGGTCCACAACACAGTACATACATACAACTCCCATACAACATCTACACCTCCAAAATAAACAACGTTCCACCGGAACCGGGTCCACAACACAGTACATACATACAACTCCCGTACAACACCTACACCTCCAAAATAAACAAAGTTCCTTCAGACCAGGGTCCACAACACAGTACATACACACAACTCCCATACAACATCGACACCTCCAAAATAAAAAACGTTCCTCCAGACTAGCATGTACAACACAGTACGTACATACAACTCCCATACAACATCTACACCTCCAAAATAAACAACGTTCCTCCGGACCATGGTGCACAACACAGTACATAAATACAACTCCCATACAACATCTGCACCTCCAAAATAAACAACGTTCCTCCGGACCAGGGTCCACAACACAGTACATACATACAACTCCCATACAACATCTACACCTCCAAAATAAACAACGTTCCTCCGGACCAGGGTCCACAACACAGTACATACATACAACTCCCGTACAACATCTACACCTCCAAAATAAACAACATTCCTCCGGACCAGGGTGCACAACACAGTACATACATACAACTCCCATTCAGCATCTACACCTCCAAAATAAACAACGTTCCTCCGGACCAGGGTGCACAACACAGTATATACATACAACTCCCATACAGCATCTACACCTCCAAAATAAACAACGTTCCTCCGGACCAGGGTCCACAACACAGTACATACATACAACTCCCATAGCGCATCTACACCTCCAAAATAAACAACGTTCCTCCGGACCAGGGTGCACAACACAGTACATACATACAACTCCCATACAACATCTACACCTCCAAAATAAACAACGTTCCACCGGACCAGGGTCCACAACACAGTACATACATACAACTCCCATACAACATCTACACCTCCAAAAAAAACAACATTAGTCCGGACCAGGGTGCACAGCACAGTACATACCTACAACTCCCATACAACAGCTACACCTCCAAAATAAACAATGTTCCACCGGACCAGGGTGCACAACACAGTACATACATAAAACTCCCATACAACATCTACACCTCCAAAATAAACAACGTTCCTCCGGACCAGGGTGCACAACACAGTACATACATAAAACTCCCATACAACATCTACACCTCCAAAATAAACAACGTTCCTCCGGACCAGGGTGCACAACACAGTACTTAGATACAACTCCCGTACAACACCTACACCTCCAAAATAAACAACGTTCCTCCGGACCAGGGTGCACAACACAGTACGTACATACAACTCCCATACAACACCTACACCTCCAAAATAAACAACGTTCCTCCGGACCAGGGTCCACAACACAGTACATACATACAACTCCCGTACAACATCTACACCTCCAAAATAAACAAAGTTCCTCCGGACCAGGGTCCACAACACAGTACATACATACAATTCCCATACAACATCTACACCTCCAAAATAAACAACGTTCCACCGGACCAGGGTCCACAACACAGTACATACTTACAGCTCCCATACAACATCTACACCTCCAAAATAAACAACGTTCCACCGGACCAGGGTCCACAACACAGTACATACTTACAACTCCCATACAACATCTACACTTCCAAAATAAACAACGTTCCACCGGACCAGGGTCCACAACACAGTACATACATACAACTCCCATACAACATCTACACCTCCAAAATAAACAACGTTCCACCGGACCAGGGTCCACAACACAGTACAGACATACAACTCCCCTACAACATCTACACCTCCAAAATAAACAACGTTCTTCCGGACCTGGGTCCACAACACAGTACATACATACAACTCCCATACAACATCTACACTTCCAAAATAAACAACGTTCCACCGGACCAGGGTCCACAACACAGTACATACATACAACTCCCGTACAACACCTACACCTCCAAAATAAACAACATTCCTCCGGACCAGGGTCCACAACACAGTACATACATGCAACTCCCATACAACATTTAGACACCTCCAAAATAAACAACGTTCCACCGGACCAGGGTCCACAACACAGTACATACATACAACTCCCATACAACATCTACACCTCCAAAATAAACAACGTTCCTCCAGACCAGGGTGTACAACACAGTACGTACATACATCTCCCATACAACATCTACACCTCTAAAATAAACAACGTTCCTCCGGACCAGGGTCCACAACACTGTACTTACATACAACTCCCATACAACATCTACACCTACAAAATAAACAACGTTCCTCCGGACCATGGTCCACAACACAGTACATACATACAACACCCATACAACATCTACACCTCCAAAATAAACAACGTTCCTCCAGACCAGGGTGTACAACACAGTACGTACATACAACTCCCATACAACATCTACACCTCCAAAATAAACAACGTTCCTCCGGACCATGGTGCACAACGCAGTACATAAATACAACTCCCATACAACATCTACACCTCCAAAATAAACAACGTTCCTCCGGACCAGGGTCCACAACACAGTACATACATACAACTCCCATACAACATCTACACCTCCAAAATATACAGCGTTCCTCCGGACCAGGGTCCACAACACAGTACATACATACAACTCCCGTACAACATCTACACCTCCAAAATAAACAACGTTCCTCCGGACCAGGGTCCACAACACAGTACATACAGACAGCTCCCATACAACATCTACACCTCCAAAATAAACAACGTTCCTCCAGACCAGGGTCCACAACACAGTACATACATACAACTCCCAAACAACATCTACAGCTCCAAAATAAACAACTTTCCTCCGGACCAGGGTGCACAACACAGTACGTACATACAACTCCCATTCAACATCTACACCTCCAAAATAAACAACGTTCCTCCCGGACCAGGGTGCACAACACAGTAGATACATACAACTCCCATACAACATCTACACCTCCAAAATAAACAACGTTCCTCCAGACCAGGGTGCACAACACAGTACATACAGACAGCTCCCATACAACACCTACACCTCCAAAATAAACAACGTTCCTCCGGACCAGGGTGCACAACACAGTACATACATACAACTCCCATACAACATCTACACCTCCAAAATAAACAGCGTTCCTCCGGACCAGGGTCCACAACACAGTACATACATACAACTCCCATACAACATCTACACCTCCAAAATAAACAACGTTCCTCCGGACCAGGGTCCACAACACAGTACATACATACAACTCCCGTACAACATCTACACCTCCAAAATAAACAAACTTCCTCCAGACCAGGGTCCACAACACAGTACATACATACAACTCCCATACAACATCTACACCTCCAAAATAAACAACGTTCCTCCGGACCAGGGTGCACAAGACAGTACATACATACAAATCACATACAACATCTACACCTCCAAAATAAACAACGTTCCTCCGGACCAGGGTGCACAGCACAGTACATACATACAACTCCCATACAACATCTACACCTCGAAAATAAACAACGTTCCTCCGGACCAGGGTCCACAGCACAGTACATACATACAACTCCCATACAACATCTACACCTCCAAAATAAACAACGTTCCTCCGGACCAGGGTCCACAACACAGTACTTACATACAACTCCCGTACAACAGCTACACCTCCAAAATAAACAACGTTCCACCGGACCAGGGTCCACAACACAGTACATACATACAACTCCCATACAACACCTACACCTCCAAAATAAACAACGTTCCTCCGGACCAGGGTCCACAACACAGTACATACATACAACTCCCATACAACATCTACACCTCCAAAATAAACAAGGTTCCTCCGGACCAGGGTCCACAACACAGTACATACATACAACTCCCATACAACATCTACACCTTCAAAATAAACAAAGTTCCTCCAGACCAGGGTGTACAACACAGTAAATACATACAACTCCCATACAACATCTACACCTCCAAAATAAACAACGTTCCTCCGGACGAGGGTGCACAACACAGTACATACATACAACTCCCATACAGCATCTACACCTCCAAAATAAACAACGTTCCTCCGGACCAGGGTCCACAACACAGTACATACATACAACTTCCATACAACATCTACACCTCCAAAATAAACAACGTTCCACCGGACCAGGGTCCACAACACAGTACATACATACAACTCCCGTACAACACCTACACCTCCAAAATAAACAACATTCCTCCGGACCAGGGTCCACAACACAGTACATACATGCAACTCCCATACAACATCTACACCTCCAAAATAAACAACGTTCCACCGGACCAGGGTCCACAACACAGTACATACATACAACTCCCGTACAACACCTACACCTCCAAAATAAACAACATTCCTCCGGACCAGGGTCCACAACACAGTACATACATGCAACTCCCATACAACATCTACACCTCCAAAATAAACAACGTTCCTCCGGACCAGGGTGCACAAGACAGTACATACATACAAATCACATACCACAACTACACCTCCAAAATAAACAACGTTCCTCCGGACCAGGGTGCACAGCACAGTACATTCATACAACTCCCATACAACATCTACACCTCGAAAATAAACAACGTTCCTCTGGACCAGGGTCCACAACACAGTACATACAGACAGCTCCCATACAACATCTACACCTCCAAAATAAACAACGTTCCTCCAGACCAGGGTCCACAACACAGTACATACAGACAGCTCCCATACAACATCTACACCTCCAAAATAAACAACGTTCCTCCAGACCAGGGTCCACAACACAGTACATACATACAACTCCCAAACAACATCTACACCTCCAAAATAAACAACGTTCCTCCGGACCAGGGTCCACAACACAGTACATACATACAACTCCCATACAACATCTACACCTCCAAAATAAACAACGTTCCTCCAGACCAGGGTACACAACACAGTACATACATACAACTCCCATACAACATCTACACCTCCAAAGTAAACAACGTTCCACCGGACCAGGGTCCACAACACAGTACATACATACTACTCCCATACAACATCTACACCTCCAAAATAAACAACGTTCCACCGGACCAGGGTCCACAACACAGTACATACATACAACTCCCGTACAACACCTACACCTCCAAAATAAACAACATTCCTCCGGACCAGGGTCCACAACACAGTACATACATGCAACTCCCATACAACATCTACACCTCCAAAATAAACAACGTTCCACCGGACCAGGGTCCACAACACAGTACATACATACAACTCCCGTACAACACCTACACCTCCAAAATAAACAACATTCCTCCGGACCAGGGTCCACAACACAGTACATACATGCAACTCCCATACAACATCTACACCTCCAAAATAAACAACGTTCCTCCGGACCAGGGTGCACAAGACAGTACATACATACAAATCACATACCACAACTACACCTCCAAAATAAACAACGTTCCTCCGGACCAGGGTGCACAGCACAGTACATACATACAACTCCCATACAACATCTACACCTCGAAAATAAACAACGTTCCTCTGGACCAGGGTCCACAACACAGTACATACAGACAGCTCCCATACAACATCTACACCTCCAAAATAAACAACGTTCCTCCAGACCAGGGTCCACAACACAGTACATACAGACAGCTCCCATACAACATCTACACCTCCAAAATAAACAACGTTCCTCTGGACCAGGGTCCACAACACAGTACATACAGACAGCTCCCATACAACATCTACACCTCCAAAATAAACAACGTTCCTCCAGACCAGGGTCCACAACACAGTACATACATACAACTCCCAAACAACATCTACACCTCCAAAATAAACAACGTTCCTCCGGACCAGGGTCCACAACACAGTACATACATACAACTCCCATACAACATCTACACCTCCAAAATAAACAACGTTCCACGGGACCAGGGTCCACAACACAGTACATACATACAACTCCCATACAACATCTACACCTCCAAAGTAAACAACGTTCCACCGGACCAGGGTCCACAACACAGTACATACATACTACTCCCATACAACATCTACACCTCCAAAATAAACAACGTTCCTCCGGACCAGGGTGCACAAGACAGTACATACATACAAATCACATACCACATCTACACCTCCAAAATAAACAACGTTCCTCCGGACCAGGGTGCACAGCACAGTACATACATACAACTCCCATACAACATCTACACCTCGAAAATAAACAACGTTCCTCCGGACCAGGGTGCACAACACATTACATACATACAACTCCCATACAACATCTACACATCCAAATTAAACAATGTTCCTCCGGACCAGGGTCCACAACACAGTACATACATACAACTCCCATACAGCATCTACACCTCGAAAATAAACAACGTTCCTCTGGACCAGGGTCCACAACACAGTACATACAGACAGCTCCCATACAACATCTACACCTTGAAAATAAACAATGTTCCTCCGGACCAGGGTGCACAACACAGTACATACATACAACTCCCATACAACATCTACACATCCAAAATAAACAACGTTCCTCCGGACCAGGGTGCACAACACAGTACATACTTACAACACCCAAACAACATCTACACCTCCAAAATAAACAAAGTTCCTCCGGACCAGGGTGCACAACACAGTACATACATACAACTCCCATACAACATCTACACATCCAAAATAAACAACGTTCCTCCGGAACAGGGTGCACAACACAGTACATACATACAACGCCCAAACAACATCTACACCTCCAAAATCAACAAAGTTCCTCCCGGACCAGGGTCCAGAACACAGTACAAACATACAACTCCCATACAACATCTACACCTCCAAAATGAACAACGTTCCTCCGGACCAGTGTGCACAACACAGTACAAACATACAACTCCCATACAGAATCTACACCTCCAAAATAAACAACGTTCCTCCAGACCAGGGTCCACAACACAGTACATACAGACAGCTCCCATACAACATCTACACCTCCAAAATAAACAACGTTCGTCTGGACCAGGGTCCACAACACAGTACATACAGACAGCTCCCATACAACATCTACACCTCCAAAATAAACAACGTTCCTCCAGACCAGGGTCCACAACACAGTACATACATACAACTCCCAAACAACATCTACCCCTCCAAAATAAACAACGTTCCACCGGACCAGGGTCCACAACACAGTACATACATACAACTCCCGTACAACATCTACACCTCCAAAATAAACAACGTTCCTCCGGACCAGGGTGCACAACACAGTACATACATACAACTCCCATACAACATCTACACCTCCAAAATAAACAGCGTTCCTCCGGACCAGGGTCCACAACACAGTACATACATACAACTCCCATACAACATCTACACCTCCAAAATAAACAACGTTCCACCGGACCAGGGTCCACAACACAGTACATACGTACAACTCCCATACAACATCTACACCTCCAAAATAAACAACGTTCCACCGGACCAGGGTCCACAACACAGTACATACATACAACTCCCATACAACATCTACACCTCCAAAATAAACAACATTCCTCCGGACCAGGGTCCACAACACAGTACATACATACAACTCCCATACAACATCTACACCTCCAAAATAAACAACGTTCCTCCGGTCCAGGGTCCACAACACAGTACATACATGCAACTCCCATACAACATCTACACCTCCAAAATAAACAACGTTCTACCGGTCCAGGGTGTACAACACAGTACATACATACAACTCCCATACAACATCTACACCTCCAAAATAATCAACGTTCCTCCAGACCAGGGTTTACAACACCGTACATACATACATCTCCCATACAACATCTACACCTCCAAAATAAACAACGTTCCTCCGGACCAGGGTCCACAACACAGTACTTACATACAACTCCCATACAACATCTACACCTCCAAAATAAACAACGTTCCTCCGGACCAGGGTGCACAACACAGTACATACATACAACTCCCGTACAACACCTACACCTCCAAAATAAACAAAGTTCCTCCAGACCAGGGTCCACAACACAGTACATAAATACAACTCCCATACAACATCTGCACCTCCAAAATAAACAACGTTCCTCCGGACCAGGGTCCACAACACAGTACATACATACAACTCCCATACAACATCTACACCTCCAAAATAAACAACGTTCCTCCGGACCAGGGTCCACAACACAGTACATACATACAACGCCCGTACAACATCTACACCTCCAAAATAAACAACGTTTCTCCAGACCAGGGTCCACAACACAGTACATACATACAACTCTGCAAACAACATCTACACCTCCAAAATAAACAACGTTCCTCCGGACCAGGGTCCACAACACAGTACATACATACAACTCCCATACAACATCTACACCTCCAAAATAAACAACGTTCCACGGGACTAGGGTCCACAACACAGTACATACATACAACTCCCATACAACATCTACACCTCCAAAGTAAACAACGTTCCACCGGACCAGGGTCCACAACACAGTACATACATACTACTCCCATACAACATCTACACCTCCAAAATAAACAACGTTCCACCGGACCAGTGTCCACAACACAGTACATACATACAACTCCCGTACAACACCTACACCTCCAAAATAAACAACATTCCTCCGGACCAGGGTCCACAACACAGTACATACATGCAACTCCCATACAACATCTACACCTCCAAAATAAACAACGTTCCACCGGACCAGGGTCCACAACACAGTACATACATACAACTCCCGTACAACACCTACACCTCCAAAATAAACAACATTCCTCCGGACCAGGGTCCACAACACAGTACATACATGCAACTCCCATACAACATCTACACCTCCAAAATAAACAACGTTCCTCCGGACCAGGGTGCACAAGACAGTACATACATACAAATCACATACCACAACTACACCTCCAAAATAAACAACGTTCCTCCGGACCAGGGTGCACAGCACAGTACATACATACAACTCCCATACAACATCTACACCTCGAAAATAAACAACGTTCCTCCGGACCAGGGTGCACAACACATTACATACATACAACTCCCATACAACATCTACACATCCAAATTAAACAATGTTCCTCCGGACCAGGGTCCACAACACAGTACATACATACAACTCCCATACAGCATCTACACCTCGAAAATAAACAACGTTCCTCTGGACCAGGGTCCACAACACAGTACATACAGACAGCTCCCATACAACATCTACACCTTGAAAATAAACAATGTTCCTCCGGACCAGGGTGCACAACACAGTACATACATACAACTCCCAAACAACATCTACACATCCAAAATAAACAACGTTCCTCCGGACCAGGGTGCACAACACAGTACATACTTACAACACCCAAACAACATCTACACCTCCAAAATAAACAAAGTTCCTCCGGACCAGGGTGCACAACACAGTACATACATACAACTCCCATACAACATCTACACATCCAAAATAAACAACGTTCCTCCGGACCAGGGTGCACAACACAGTACATACATACAACTCCCAAACAACATCTACACCTCCAAAATAAACAAAGTTCCTCCCGGACCAGGGTCCAGAACACAGTACAAACATACAACTCCCATACAACATCTACACCTCCAAAATGAACAACGTTCCTCCGGACCAGTGTGCACAACACAGTACAAACATACAACTCCCATACAGAATCTACACCTCCAAAATAAACAACGTTCCTCCAGACCAGGGTCCACAACACAGTACATACAGACAGCTCCCATACAACATCTACACCTCCAAAATAAACAACGTTCGTCTGGACCAGGGTCCACAACACAGTACATACAGACAGCTCCCATACAACATCTACACCTCCAAAATAAACAACGTTCCTCCAGACCAGGGTCCACAACACAGTACATACATACAACTCTGCAAACAACATCTACACCTCCAAAATAAACAACGTTCCTCCGGACCAGGGTCCACAACACAGTACATACATACAACTCCCATACAACATCTACACCTCCAAAATAAACAACGTTCCACGGGACTAGGGTCCACAACACAGTACATACATACAACTCCCATACAACATCTACACCTCCAAAGTAAACAACGTTCCACCGGACCAGGGTCCACAACACAGTACATACATACTACTCCCATACAACATCTACACCTCCAAAATAAACAACGTTCCACCGGACCAGGGTCCACAACACAGTACATACATACAACTCCCGTACAACACCTACACCTCCAAAATAAACAACATTCCTCCGGACCAGGGTCCACAACACAGTACATACATGCAACTCCCATACAACATCTACACCTCCAAAATAAACAACGTTCCACCGGACCAGGGTCCACAACACAGTACATACATACAACTCCCGTACAACACCTACACCTCCAAAATAAACAACATTCCTCCGGACCAGGGTCCACAACACAGTACATACATGCAACTCCCATACAACATCTACACCTCCAAAATAAACAACGTTCCTCCGGACCAGGGTGCACAAGACAGTACATACATACAAATCACATACCACAACTACACCTCCAAAATAAACAACGTTCCTCCGGACCAGGGTGCACAGCACAGTACATACATACAACTCCCATACAACATCTACACCTCGAAAATAAACAACTTTCCTCCGGACCAGGGTGCACAACACATTACATACATACAACTCCCATACAACATCTACACATCCAAATTAAACAATGTTCCTCCGGGCCAGGGTCCACAACACAGTACATACATACAACTCCCATACAGCATCTACACCTCGAAAATAAACAACGTTCCTCTGGACCAGGGTCCACAACACAGTACATACAGACAGCTCCCATACAACATCTACACCTTGAAAATAAACAATGTTCCTCCGGACCAGGGTGCACAACACAGTACATACATACAACTCCCAAACAACATCTACACATCCAAAATAAACAACATTCCTCCGGACCAGGGTGCACAACACAGTACATACTTACAACACCCAAACAACATCTACACCTCCAAAATAAACAAAGTTCCTCCGGACCAGGGTGCACAACACAGTACATACATACAACTCCCATACAACATCTACACATCCAAAATAAACAACGTTCCTCCGGACCAGGGTGCACAACACAGTACATACATACAACTCCCAAACAACATCTACACCTCCAAAATAAACAAAGTTCCTCCCGGACCAGGGTCCAGAACACAGTACAAACATACAACTCCCATACAACATCTACACCTCCAAAATGAACAACGTTCCTCCGGACCAGTGTGCACAACACAGTACAAACATACAACTCCCATACAGAATCTACACCTCCAAAATAAACAACGTTCCTCCAGACCAGGGTCCACAACACAGTACATACAGACAGCTCCCATACAACATCTACACCTCCAAAATAAACAACGTTCGTCTGGACCAGGGTCCACAACACAGTACATACAGACAGCTCCCATACAACATCTACACCTCCAAAATAAACAACGTTCCTCCAGACCAGGGTCCACAACACAGTACATACATACAACTCCCAAACAACATCTACACCTCCAGAATAAACAACGTTCCACCGGACCAGGGTCCACAACACAGTACATACATACAACTCCCGTACAACATCTACACCTCCAAAATAAACAACGTTCCTCCGGACCAGGGTGCACAACACAGTACATACATACAACTCCCATACAACATCTACACCTCCAAAATAAACAGCGTTCCTCCGGACCAGGGTCCACAACACAGTACATACATACAACTCCCATACAACATCTACACCTCCAAAATAAACAACGTTCCACCGGACCAGGGTCCACAACACAGTACATACGTACAACTCCCATACAACATCTACACCTCCAAAATAAACAACGTTCCACCGGACCAGGGTCCACAACACAGTACATACATACAACTCCCATACAACATCTACACCTCCAAAATAAACAACATTCCTCCGGACCAGGGTCCACAACACAGTACATACATGCAACTCCCATACAACATCTACACCTCCAAAATAAACAACGTTCTACCGGTCCAGGGTGTACAACACAGTACATACGTACAACTCCCATACAACATCTACACCTCCAAAATAATCAACGTTCCTCCAGACCAGGGTTTACAACACCGTACATACATACATCTCCCATACAACATCTACACCTCCAAAATAAACAACGTTCCTCCGGACCAGGGTCCACAACACAGTACTTACATACAACTCCCATACAACATCTACACCTCCAAAATAAACAACGTTCCTCCGGACCAGGGTGCACAACACAGTACATACATACAACTCCCATACAACATCTACACCTCCAAAACAAACAACATTCCTCCGGACCAGGGTCCACAAGCCAGTACATACATACAACTCCCATACAACATCTACACCTCCAAAATAAACAACATTCCTCCGGACCGGGGTGCACAACACAGTACATACATACAACTCCCATACAACATCTACACCTCCAAAATAAACAACATTCCTCCGGACCAGGGTGCACAACACAGTACATACATACAACTCCCATACAACATCTACACCTCCAAAATAAACAACGTTCCTCCGGACCAGGGTGCACAACACTGTACATACATACAACTCCCATACAACATCTACACCTCCAAAATAAACAACGTTCGACCGGACCAGGGTCCACAACACAGTACATACATGCAACTCCCATACAACATCTACACATCCAAAATACACAACGTTCCTCCGGACAAGGGTGCACAAGACAGTACATACATACAACTCCCATACAACATCTACACCTCCAAAATAAACAACATTCCTCCGGGCCAGGGTGCACAACACAGTCCATACATACAACTCCCATAAAACATCTACACCTCCAAAATAAACAACGTTCCTCCGGTCCAGGGTGCACAACACAATACATACATACAACCCCCAAACAGCATCTACACCTCCAAATTAAACAACGTTCCTCCAGACCATGGTGCACATCACAGTACATACATAAATCTCACATACAGCATCTACACCTCCAAAATAAACAACGTTCCACCGGACCAGGGTCCACAACACAGTACATACATACAACTCCCATACAACATCTACACCTCCAAAATAAACAACGTTCCTCGGGACCAGGGTCCACAACACAGTACATACATACAACTCCCATACAACATCTACACCTCCAAAATAAACAAAGTTCCTCCCGGACCAGGGTCCAGAACACAGTACAAACATACAACTCCCATACAACATCTACACCTCCAAAATAAACAACGTTCCTCCGGACCAGTGTGCACAACACAGTACAAACATACAACTCCCATACAGCATCTACACCTCCAAAATAAACAACGTTCCTCCAGACCAGGGTCCACAACACAGTACATACAGACAGCTCCCATACAACATCTACAGCTCCAAAATAAACAACGTTCGTCTGGACCAGGGTCCACAACACAGTACATACAGACAGCTCCCATACAACATCTACACCTCCAAAATAAACAACGTTCCTCCAGACCAGGGTCCACAACACAGTACATACATACAACTCCCAAACAACATCTACACCTCCAAAATAAACAACGTTCCCCCGGACCAGGGTCCACAACACAGTACATACATACAACTCCCGTACAACATCTACACCTCCAAAATAAACAGTGTTCCTCCGGACCAGGGTCCACAACACAGTACATACATACAACTCCCATACAACATCTACACCTCCAAAATAAACAACGTTCCACCGGACCAGGGTCCACAACACAGTACATACGTACAACTCCCATACAACATCTACACCTCCAAAATAAACAACGTTCCACCGGACCAGGGTCCACAACACAGTACATACATACAACTCCCATACAACATCTACACCTCCAAAATAAACAAAATTCCTCCGGACCAGGGTCCACAACACAGTACATACATGCAACTCCCATGCAACATCTACAACTCCAAAATAAACAACGTTCTACCGGTCCAGGGTGTACAACACAGTACATACATACAACTCCCATACAACATCTACACCTCCAAAATAATCAACGTTCCTCCAGACCAGGGTTTACAACACCGTACATACATACATCTCCCATACAACATCTACACCTCCAAAATAAACAACGTTCCTCCGGACCAGGGTCCACAACACAGTACTTACATACAACTCCCATACAACATCTACACCTCCAAAATAAACAACGTTCCTCCGGACCAGGGTGCACAACACAGTACATGCATACAACTCCCATACAACATCTACACCTCCAAAACAAACAACATTCCTCCGGACCAGGGTCCACAAGACAGTACATACATACAACTCCCATACAACATCTACACCTCCAAAATAAACAACATTCCTCCGGACCAGGGTGCACAACACAGTACATACATACAACTCCCATACAACATCTACACCTCCAAAATAAACATCATTCCTCCGGACCAGGGTGCACAACACAGTACATACATACAACTCCCATACAACATCTACACCTCCAAAATAAACAACGTTCCTCCGGACCAGGGTGCACAACACTGTACATACATACAACTCCCATACAACATCTACACCTCCAAAATAAACAACGTTCGACCGGACCAGGGTCCACAACACAGTACATACATGCAACTCCCATACAACATCTACACCTCCAAAATAAACAACGTTCCTCCGGACAAGGGTGCACAAGACAGTACATACATACAACTCCCATACAACATCTACACCTCCAAAATAAACAACATTCCTCCGGGCCAGGGTGCACAACACAGTCCATACATACAACTCCCATAAAACATCTACACCTCCAAAATAAACAACATTCCTCCGGACCAGGGTGCACAACACAATACATACATACAACCCCCAAACAGCATCTACACCTCCAAATTAAACAACGTTCCTCCAGACCATGGTGCACAACACAGTACATACATAAAACTCCCATACAGCATCTACACCTCCAAAATAAACAACGTTCCTCCGGACCAGGGTGCACAAGACAGTACATACATACAAATCACATACCACAACTACACCTCCAAAATAAACAACGTTCCTCCGGACCAGGGTGCACAGCACAGTACATACATACAACTCCCATACAACATCTACACCTCGAAAATAAACAACTTTCCTCCGGACCAGGGTGCACAACACATTACATACATACAACTCCCATACAACATCTACACATCCAAATTAAACAATGTTCCTCCGGGCCAGGGTCCACAACACAGTACATACATACAACTCCCATACAGCATCTACACCTCGAAAATAAACAACGTTCCTCTGGACCAGGGTCCACAACACAGTACATACAGACAGCTCCCATACAACATCTACACCTTGAAAATAAACAATGTTCCTCCGGACCAGGGTGCACAACACAGTACATACATACAACTCCCAAACAACATCTACACATCCAAAATAAACAACATTCCTCCGGACCAGGGTGCACAACACAGTACATACTTACAACACCCAAACAACATCTACACCTCCAAAATAAACAAAGTTCCTCCGGACCAGGGTGCACAACACAGTACATACATACAACTCCCATACAACATCTACACATCCAAAATAAACAACGTTCCTCCGGACCAGGGTGCACAACACAGTACATACATACAACTCCCAAACAACATCTACACCTCCAAAATAAACAAAGTTCCTCCCGGACCAGGGTCCAGAACACAGTACAAACATACAACTCCCATACAACATCTACACCTCCAAAATGAACAACGTTCCTCCGGACCAGTGTGCACAACACAGTACAAACATACAACTCCCATACAGAATCTACACCTCCAAAATAAACAACGTTCCTCCAGACCAGGGTCCACAACACAGTACATACAGACAGCTCCCATACAACATCTACACCTCCAAAATAAACAACGTTCGTCTGGACCAGGGTCCACAACACAGTACATACAGACAGCTCCCATACAACATCTACACCTCCAAAATAAACAACGTTCCTCCAGACCAGGGTCCACAACACAGTACATACATACAACTCCCAAACAACATCTACACCTCCAGAATAAACAACGTTCCACCGGACCAGGGTCCACAACACAGTACATACATACAACTCCCGTACAACATCTACACCTCCAAAATAAACAACGTTCCTCCGGACCAGGGTGCACAACACAGTACATACATACAACTCCCATACAACATCTACACCTCCAAAATAAACAGCGTTCCTCCGGACCAGGGTCCACAACACAGTACATACATACAACTCCCATACAACATCTACACCTCCAAAATAAACAACGTTCCACCGGACCAGGGTCCACAACACAGTACATACGTACAACTCCCATACAACATCTACACCTCCAAAATAAACAACGTTCCACCGGACCAGGGTCCACAACACAGTACATACATACAACTCCCATACAACATCTACACCTCCAAAATAAACAACATTCCTCCGGACCAGGGTCCACAACACAGTACATACATGCAACTCCCATACAACATCTACACCTCCAAAATAAACAACGTTCTACCGGTCCAGGGTGTACAACACAGTACATACGTACAACTCCCATACAACATCTACACCTCCAAAATAATCAACGTTCCTCCAGACCAGGGTTTACAACACCGTACATACATACATCTCCCATACAACATCTACACCTCCAAAATAAACAACGTTCCTCCGGACCAGGGTCCACAACACAGTACTTACATACAACTCCCATACAACATCTACACCTCCAAAATAAACAACGTTCCTCCGGACCAGGGTGCACAACACAGTACATACATACAACTCCCATACAACATCTACACCTCCAAAACAAACAACATTCCTCCGGACCAGGGTCCACAAGCCAGTACATACATACAACTCCCATACAACATCTACACCTCCAAAATAAACAACATTCCTCCGGACCGGGGTGCACAACACAGTACATACATACAACTCCCATACAACATCTACACCTCCAAAATAAACAACATTCCTCCGGACCAGGGTGCACAACACAGTACATACATACAACTCCCATACAACATCTACACCTCCAAAATAAACAACGTTCCTCCGGACCAGGGTGCACAACACTGTACATACATACAACTCCCATACAACATCTACACCTCCAAAATAAACAACGTTCGACCGGACCAGGGTCCACAACACAGTACATACATGCAACTCCCATACAACATCTACACATCCAAAATACACAACGTTCCTCCGGACAAGGGTGCACAAGACAGTACATACATACAACTCCCATACAACATCTACACCTCCAAAATAAACAACATTCCTCCGGGCCAGGGTGCACAACACAGTCCATACATACAACTCCCATAAAACATCTACACCTCCAAAATAAACAACGTTCCTCCGGTCCAGGGTGCACAACACAATACATACATACAACCCCCAAACAGCATCTACACCTCCAACTTAAACAACGTTCCTCCAGACCATGGTGCACATCACAGTACATACATAAATCTCACATACAGCATCTACACCTCCAAAATAAACAACGTTCCACCGGACCAGGGTCCACAACACAGTACATACATACAACTCCCATACAACATCTACACCTCCAAAATAAACAACGTTCCTCGGGACCAGGGTCCACAACACAGTACATACATACAACTCCCATACAACATCTACACCTCCAAAATAAACAAAGTTCCTCCCGGACCAGGGTCCAGAACACAGTACAAACATACAACTCCCATACAACATCTACACCTCCAAAATAAACAACGTTCCTCCGGACCAGTGTGCACAACACAGTACAAACATACAACTCCCATACAGCATCTACACCTCCAAAATAAACAACGTTCCTCCAGACCAGGGTCCACAACACAGTACATACAGACAGCTCCCATACAACATCTACAGCTCCAAAATAAACAACGTTCGTCTGGACCAGGGTCCACAACACAGTACATACAGACAGCTCCCATACAACATCTACACCTCCAAAATAAACAACGTTCCTCCAGACCAGGGTCCACAACACAGTACATACATACAACTCCCAAACAACATCTACACCTCCAAAATAAACAACGTTCCACCGGACCAGGGTCCACAACACAGTACATACATACAACTCCCGTACAACATCTACACCTCCAAAATAAACAGTGTTCCTCCGGACCAGGGTCCACAACACAGTACATACATACAACTCCCATACAACATCTACACCTCCAAAATAAACAACGTTCCACCGGACCAGGGTCCACAACACAGTACATACGTACAACTCCCATACAACATCTACACCTCCAAAATAAACAACGTTCCACCGGACCAGGGTCCACAACACAGTACATACATACAACTCCCATACAACATCTACACCTCCAAAATAAACAAAATTCCTCCGGACCAGGGTCCACAACACAGTACATACATGCAACTCCCATGCAACATCTACAACTCCAAAATAAACAACGTTCTACCGGTCCAGGGTGTACAACACAGTACATACATACAACTCCCATACAACATCTACACCTCCAAAATAATCAACGTTCCTCCAGACCAGGGTTTACAACACCGTACATACATACATCTCCCATACAACATCTACACCTCCAAAATAAACAACGTTCCTCCGGACCAGGGTCCACAACACAGTACTTACATACAACTCCCATACAACATCTACACCTCCAAAATAAACAACGTTCCTCCGGACCAGGGTGCACAACACAGTACATGCATACAACTCCCATACAACATCTACACCTCCAAAACAAACAACATTCCTCCGGACCAGGGTCCACAAGACAGTACATACATACAACTCCCATACAACATCTACACCTCCAAAATAAACAACATTCCTCCGGACCAGGGTGCACAACACAGTACATACATACAACTCCCATACAACATCTACACCTCCAAAATAAACATCATTCCTCCGGACCAGGGTGCACAACACAGTACATACATACAACTCCCATACAACATCTACACCTCCAAAATAAACAACGTTCCTCCGGACCAGGGTGCACAACACTGTACATACATACAACTCCCATACAACATCTACACCTCCAAAATAAACAACGTTCGACCGGACCAGGGTCCACAACACAGTACATACATGCAACTCCCATACAACATCTACACCTCCAAAATAAACAACGTTCCTCCGGACAAGGGTGCACAAGACAGTACATACATACAACTCCCATACAACATCTACACCTCCAAAATAAACAACATTCCTCCGGGCCAGGGTGCACAACACAGTCCATACATACAACTCCCATAAAACATCTACACCTCCAAAATAAACAACATTCCTCCGGACCAGGGTGCACAACACAATACATACATACAACCCCCAAACAGCATCTACACCTCCAAATTAAACAACGTTCCTCCAGACCATGGTGCACAACACAGTACATACATAAAACTCCCATACAGCATCTACACCTCCAAAATAAACAACGTTCCACCGGACCAGGGTCCACAACACAGTACATACATACAACTCCCATACAACATCTACACCTCCAAAATAAACAACGTTCCTCGGGACCAGGGTCCACAACACAGTACATACATACAACTCTCATACAACATCTACACCTCCAAAATAAACAACGTTCCACCGGACCAGGGTCCACAACACAGTACATACATACAACTCCCATACAACATCTACACTTCCAAAATAAACAACGTTCCACCGGACCAGGGTCCACAACACAGTACATACATACAACTCCCATACAACATCTACACCTCCAAAATAAACAACGTTCCACCGGACCAGGGTCCACAACACAGTACATACATACAACTACCGTACAACATCTACACCTCCAAAATAAACAACGTTCCTCCGGACCAGGGTCCACAACACAGTACATACATACAACTCCCACACAACATCTACACCTCCAAAATAAACAACGTTCCACCGGACCAGGGTCCACAACACAGTACATACATACAACTCCCGTACAACGCCTACACCTCCAAAATAAAGAACATTCCTCCGGACCAGGGTCCACAACACAGTACATACATGCAACTCCCATACAACATCTACACCTCCAAAATAAACAACGTTCCTCCAGACCAGGGTGTACAACACAGTACGTACATACAACTCCCATACAACATCTACACCTCTAAAATAAACAACGTACCTCCGGACCAGGGTCCACAACACTGTACTTACATACAACTCCCATACAACATCTACACCTACAAAATAAACAACGTTCCTCCGGACCAGGGTCCACAACACAGTACATACATACAACACCCATACAACATCTACACCTCCAAAATAAACAACGTTCCTCCAGACCAGGGTGTACAACTCAGTACGTACATACAACTCCCATACAACATCTACACCTCCAAAATAAACAACGTTCCTCCGGACCATGGTGCACAACACAGTACATAAATACAACTCCCATACAACATCTACACCTCCAAAATAAACAACGTTCCTCCAGACCAGGGTCAACAACACAGTACGTACATACAACTCCCATACAACATCTACACCTCCAAAATAAACAACGTTCCTCCGGACCATGGTGCACAACACAGTACATAACTTCAACTCCCATACAACATCTACACCTCCAAAATAAACAGCGTTCCTCCCGACCAGTGTCCACAACACGGTACATACATACAACTCCCATACAACATGTACACCTCCAAAATAAACAACGTTCCTCCGGACCAGGGTCCACAACACAGTACATACAGACAGCTCCCATTCAACATCTACACCTCCAAAATAAACAACGTTCCTCCAGACCAGGGTCCACAACACAGTACATACATACAACTCCCAAACAACATCTACACCTCCAAAATAAACAACGTTCCTCCGGACCAGGGTGCACAACACAGTACGTACATACAACTCCCATACAACATCTACACCTCCAAAATAAACAACGTTCCTCCCGGACCAGGGTGGACAACACAGTAGATACATACAACTCCCATACAACATCTACACCTCCAAAATAAACAACGTTCCTCCAGACCAGGATGTACAACACAGTACATACAGACAGCTCCCATACAACATCTACACCTCCAAAATAAACAACGTTCCTCCGGACCAGGGTGCACAACACAGTACATACATACAACTCCCATACAACATCTACACCTCCAAAATAAACAGCGTTCCTCCGGACCAGGGTCCACAACACAGTACATACATACAACTCCCATACAACATCTACACCTCCAAAATAAACAACGTTCCTCCGGACCAGGGTCCACAACACAGTACATACATACAACTCCCGTACAACATCTACACCTCCAAAATAAACAAACTTCCACCAGACCAGGGTGCACAAGACAGTACATACATACAAATCACATACAACATCTACACCTCCAAAATAAACAACGTTCCTCCGGACCAGGGTGCACACCACAGTACATACATACAACTCCCATACAACATCTACACCTCGAAAATAAACAACGTTCCTCCGGACCAGGGTCCACAGCACAGTACATACATACAACTCACATACAACATCTACACCTCCAAAATAAACAACGTTCCTCCGGACCAGGGTCCACAACACAGTACTTACATACAACTCCCGTACAACACCTACACCTCCAAAATAAACAAAGTTCCACCGGACCAGGGTCCACAACACAGTACATACATACAACTCCCGTACAACACCTACACCTCCAAAATAAACAACGTTCCTCCGGACCAGGGTGCACAACACAGTAGATACATACAACTCCCATACAACATCTACACCTGCAAAATAAACAACGTTCCTCTGGACCAGGGTCCACAACACAGTACATACAGACAGCTCCCATACAACGTCTCCACCTCCAAAATAAACAACGTTCCTCCAGACCAGGGTCCACAACACAGTACATACAGACAGCTCCCATACAACATCTACACCTCCAAAATAAACCACGTTCCTCTGGACCAGGGTCCACAACACAGTACATACAGACAGCTCCCACACAACATCTACACCTCCAAAATAAACAACGTTCCACCGTACCAGGGTCCACAACACAGTACATACATACAACTCCCGTACCACACCTACACCTCCAAAATAAACAACATTCCTCCGGACCAGGGTCCACAACACAGTACATACATGCAACTCCCATACAACATCTACACCTCCAAAATAAACAACGTTCCTCCGGACCAGGGTGCACAAGACAGTACATACATACAAATCACATACAACAACTACACCTCCAAAATAAACAACGTTCCTCCGGACCAGGGTGCACAGCACAGTACATACATACAACTCCCATACAACATCTACACCTCGAAAATAAACAACGTTCCTCCGGACCAGGGTGCACAACACATTACATACATACAACTCCCATACAACATCTACACATCCAAATTAAACAACGTTCCTCCGGACCAGGGTCCACAACACAGTACATACATACAACTCCCATACAGCATCTACACCTCGAAAATAAACAACGTTCCTCTGGACCAGGGTCCACAACACAGTACATACAGACAGCTCCCATACAACATCTACACCTCGAAAATAAACAACGTTCCTCCGGACCTGGGTGCACAACACAGTACATACATACAACTCCCATACAACATCTACACCTGCAAAATAAACAACGTTCCTCTGGACCAGGGTCCACAACACAGTACATACAGACAGCTCCCATACAACGTCTACACCTCCAAAATACACAACGTTCCTCCGGACAAGGGTGCACAAGACAGTACATACATACAACTCCCATACAACATCTACACCTCCAAAATAAACAACATTCCTCCGGGCCAGGGTGCACAACACAGTCCATACATACAACTCCCATAAAACATCTACACCTCCAAAATAAACAACGTTCCTCCGGTCCAGGGTGCACAACACAATACATACATACAACCCCCAAACAGCATCTACACCTCCAAATTAAACAACGTTCCTCCAGACCATGGTGCACAACACAGTACATACATAAAACTCCCATACAGCATCTACACCTCCAAAATAAACAACGTTCCACCGGACCAGGGTCCACAACACAGTACATACATACAACTCCCATACAACATCTACACCTCCAAAATAAACAACGTTCCTCGGGACCAGGGTCCACAACACAGTACATACATACAACTCCCATACAACATCTACACCTCCAAAATAAACAAAGTTCCTCCCGGACCAGGGTCCAGAACACAGTACAAACATACAACTCCCATACAACATCTACACCTCCAAAATAAACAACGTTCCTCCGGACCAGTGTGCACAACACAGTACAAACATACAACTCCCATACAGCATCTACACCTCCAAAATAAACAACGTTCCTCCAGACCAGGGTCCACAACACAGTACATACAGACAGCTCCCATACAACATCTACAGCTCCAAAATAAACAACGTTCGTCTGGACCAGGGTCCACAACACAGTACATACAGACAGCTCCCATACAACATCTACACCTCCAAAATAAACAACGTTCCTCCAGACCAGGGTCCACAACACAGTACATACATACAACTCCCAAACAACATCTACACCTCCAAAATAAACAACGTTCCACCGGACCAGGGTCCACAACACAGTACATACATACAACTCCCGTACAACATCTACACCTCCAAAATAAACAGTGTTCCTCCGGACCAGGGTCCACAACACAGTACATACATACAACTCCCATACAACATCTACACCTCCAAAATAAACAACGTTCCACCGGACCAGGGTCCACAACACAGTACATACGTACAACTCCCATACAACATCTACACCTCCAAAATAAACAACGTTCCACCGGACCAGGGTCCACAACACAGTACATACATACAACTCCCATACAACATCTACACCTCCAAAATAAACAACATTCCTCCGGACCAGGGTCCACAACACAGTACATACATGCAACTCCCATGCAACATCTACACCTCCAAAATAAACAACGTTCTACCGGTCCAGGGTGTACAACACAGTACATACATACAACTCCCATACAACATCTACACCTCCAAAATAATCAACGTTCCTCCAGACCAGGGTTTACAACACCGTACATACATACATCTCCCATACAACATCTACACCTCCAAAATAAACAACGTTCCTCCGGACCAGGGTCCACAACACAGTACTTACATACAACTCCCATACAACATCTACACCTCCAAAATAAACAACGTTCCTCCGGACCAGGGTGCACAACACAGTACATACATACAACTCCCATACAACATCTACACCTCCAAAACAAACAACATTCCTCCGGACCAGGGTCCACAAGACAGTACATACATACAACTCCCATACAACATCTACACCTCCAAAATAAACAACATTCCTCCGGACCAGGGTGCACAACACAGTACATACATACAACTCCCATACAACATCTACACCTCCAAAATAAACAACATTCCTCCGGACCAGGGTGCACAACACAGTACATACATACAACTCCCATACAACATCTACACCTCCAAAATAAACAACGTTCCTCCGGACCAGGGTGCACAACACTGTACATACATACAACTCCCATACAACATCTACACCTCCAAAATAAACAACGTTCGACCGGACCAGGGTCCACAACACAGTACATACATGCAACTCCCATACAACATCTACACCTCCAAAATAAACAACGTTCCTCCGGACAAGGGTGCACAAGACAGTACATACATACAACTCCCATACAACATCTACACCTCCAAAATAAACAACATTCCTCCGGGCCAGGGTGCACAACACAGTCCATACATACAACCCCCAAACAGCATCTACACCTCCAAATTAAACAACGTTCCTCCAGACCATGGTGCACAACACAGTACATACATAAAACTCCCATACAGCATCTACACATCCAAAATAAACAACGTTCCATCGACCAGGGTCCACAACACAGTACATACATACAACTCCCATACAACATCTACACCTCCAAAATAAACAACGTTCCTCGGGACCAGGGTCCACAACACAGTACATACATACAACTCTCATACAACATCTACACCTCCAAAATAAACAACGTTCCACCGGGCCAGGGTCCACAACACAGTACATACATACAACTCCCATACAACATCTACACTTCCAAAATAAACAACGTTCCACCGGACCAGGGTCCACAACACAGTACATACATACAACTCCCATACAACATCTACACCTCCAAAATAAACAACGTTCCACCGGACCAGGGTCCACAACACAGTACATACATACAACTACCGTACAACATCTACACCTCCAAAATAAACAACGTTCCTCCGGACCTGGGTCCACAACACAGTACATACATACAACTCCCATACAACATCTACACCTCCAAAATAAACAACGTTCCACCGGACCAGGGTCCACAACACAGTACATACATACAACTCCCGTACAACGCCTACACCTCCAAAATAAACAACGTTCCTCCGGACCAGGGTCCACAACACACTACATACATGCAACTCCCATACAACATCTACACCTCCAAAATAAACAACGTCCCACCGGACCAGGGTCCACAACACAGTACATACATACAACTCCCGTACAACACCTACACCTCGAAAATAAACAACATTCCTCCGGACCAGGGTCCACAACACAGTACATACATGCAACACCCATACAACATCTACACCTCCAAAATAAACAACGTTCCTCCGGACCAGTGTGCACAACACATTACAAACATACAACTCCCATACAGCATCTACACCTCCAAAATAAACAACGTTCCTCCAGACCAGGGTCCACAACACAGTACATACAGACAGCTCCCATACAACATCTACACCTCCAAAATAAACAACGTTCCTCTGGACCAGGGTCCACAACACAGTACATACAGACAGCTCCCATACAACATCTACACCTCCAAAATAAACAACGTTCCTCCAGACCAGGGTCCACAACACAGTACATACATACAACTCCCAAACAACATCTACACCTCCAAAATAAACAACATTCCACCGGACCAGGGTCCACAACACAGTACATACATACAACTCCCGTACAACATCTACACCTCCAAAATAAACAACGTCCCTCCGGACCAGGGTCCACAACACAGTACATACATACAACTCCCATACAACATCTACACCTCCAAAATAAACAACGTTCCACCGGACCAATGGTCCACAACACAGTACATACGTACAAATCCCATACAACATCTACACCTCCAAAATAAACAACGTTCCACCGGACCAGGGTCCACAACACAGTACACACCTACAACTCCCATACAACATCTACACCTCCAAAATAAACAACGTTCCACCGGACCAGGGTCCACAACACAGTACATACATACAACTCCCGTACAACACCTACACCTCCAAAATAAACAACATTCCTCCGGACCAGGGTCCACAACACAGTACATACATGCAACTCCCATACAACATCTACACCTCCAAAATAAACAACGTCCCACCGGACCAGGGTCCACAACACAGTACATACATACAACTCCCGTACAACACCTACACCTCCAAAATAAACAAGGTTCCTCCGGACCAGGGTGCACAACACAGTACATACATGCAACACCCATACAACATCTACACCTCCAAAATAAACAACGTTCCACCGGACCAGGGTCCACAACACAGTACATACAGACAGCTCCCATACAACATCTACACCTCCAAAATAAACAACGTTCCACCGTACCAGGGTCCAAAACACAGTACATACATACAACTCCCGTACCACACCTACACCTCCAAAATAAACAACATTCCTCCGGACCAGGGTCCACAACACAGTACATACATGCAACTCCCATACAACATCTACACCTCCAAAATAAACAACGTTCCTCCGGACCAGGGTGCACAAGACAGTACATACATACAAATCACATACAACAACTACACCTCCAAAATAAACAACGTTCCTCCGGACCAGGGTGCACAGCACAGTACATACATACAACTCCCATACAACATCTACACCTCCAAAATAAACAACGTTCCTCCGGACCAGGGTGCACAACACATTACATACATATAACTCCCATACAACATCTACACATCCAAATTAAACAACGTTCCTCCGGACCAGGGTCCACAACACAGTACATACATACAACTCCCATACAGCATCTACACCTCGAAAATAAACAACGTTCCTCTGGACCAGGGTCCACAACACAGTACATACAGACAGCTCCCATACAACATCTACACCTCGAAAATAAACAACGTTCCTCCGGACCTGGGTGCACAACACAGTACATACATACAACTCCCATACAACATCTACACCTGCAAAATAAACAACGTTCCTCTGGACCAGGGTCCACAACACAGTACATACAGACAGCTCCCATACAACGTCTACACCTCCAAAATACACAACGTTCCTCCGGACAAGGGTGCACAAGACAGTACATACATACAACTCCCATACAACATCTACACCTCCAAAATAAACAACATTCCTCCGGGCCAGGGTGCACAACACAGTCCATACATACAACTCCCATAAAACATCTACACCTCCAAAATAAACAACGTTCCTCCGGTCCAGGGTGCACAACACAATACATACATACAACCCCCAAACAGCATCTACACCTCCAAATTAAACAACGTTCCTCCAGACCATGGTGCACAACACAGTACATACATAAAACTCCCATACAGCATCTACACCTCCAAAATAAACAACGTTCCACCGGACCAGGGTCCACAACACAGTACATACATACAACTCCCATACAACATCTACACCTCCAAAATAAACAACGTCCCACCGGACCAGGGTCCACAACACAGTACATACATACAACTCCCATACAACATCTACACCTCCAAAATAAACAAAGTTCCTCCCGGACCAGGGTCCAGAACACAGTACAAACATACAACTCCCATACAACATCTACACCTCCAAAATAAACAACGTTCCTCCGGACCAGTGTGCACAACACAGTACAAACATACAACTCCCATACAGCATCTACACCTCCAAAATAAACAACGTTCCTCCAGACCAGGGTCCACAACACAGTACATACAGACAGCTCCCATACAACATCTACAGCTCCAAAATAAACAACGTTCGTCTGGACCAGGGTCCACAACACAGTACATACAGACAGCTCCCATACAACATCTACACCTCCAAAATAAACAACGTTCCTCCAGACCAGGGTCCACAACACAGTACATACATACAACTCCCAAACAACATCTACACCTCCAAAATAAACAACGTTCCACCGGACCAGGGTCCACAACACAGTACATACATACAACTCCCGTACAACATCTACACCTCCAAAATAAACAGTGTTCCTCCGGACCAGGGTCCACAACACAGTACATACATACAACTCCCATACAACATCTACACCTCCAAAATAAACAACGTTCCACCGGACCAGGGTCCACAACACAGTACATACGTACAACTCCCATACAACATCTACACCTCCAAAATAAACAACGTTCCACCGGACCAGGGTCCACAACACAGTACATACATACAACTCCCATACAACATCTACACCTCCAAAATAAACAACATTCCTCCGGACCAGGGTCCACAACACAGTACATACATGCAACTCCCATGCAACATCTACACCTCCAAAATAAACAACGTTCTACCGGTCCAGGGTGTACAACACAGTACATACATACAACTCCCATACAACATCTACACCTCCAAAATAATCAACGTTCCTCCAGACCAGGGTTTACAACACCGTACATACATACATCTCCCATACAACATCTACACCTCCAAAATAAACAACGTTCCTCCGGACCAGGGTCCACAACACAGTACTTACATACAACTCCCATACAACATCTACACCTCCAAAATAAACAACGTTCCTCCGGACCAGGGTGCACAACACAGTACATACATACAACTCCCATACAACATCTACACCTCCAAAACAAACAACATTCCTCCGGACCAGGGTCCACAAGACAGTACATACATACAACTCCCATACAACATCTACACCTCCAAAATAAACAACATTCCTCCGGACCAGGGTGCACAACACAGTACATACATACAACTCCCATACAACATCTACACCTCCAAAATAAACAACATTCCTCCGGACCAGGGTGCACAACACAGTACATACATACAACTCCCATACAACATCTACACCTCCAAAATAAACAACGTTCCTCCGGACCAGGGTGCACAACACTGTACATACATACAACTCCCATACAACATCTACACCTCCAAAATAAACAACGTTCGACCGGACCAGGGTCCACAACACAGTACATACATGCAACTCCCATACAACATCTACACCTCCAAAATAAACAACGTTCCTCCGGACAAGGGTGCACAAGACAGTACATACATACAACTCCCATACAACATCTACACCTCCAAAATAAACAACATTCCTCCGGGCCAGGGTGCACAACACAGTCCATACATACAACCCCCAAACAGCATCTACACCTCCAAATTAAACAACGTTCCTCCAGACCATGGTGCACAACACAGTACATACATAAAACTCCCATACAGCATCTACACCTCCAAAATAAACAACGTTCCATCGACCAGGGTCCACAACACAGTACATACATACAACTCCCATACAACATCTACACCTCCAAAATAAACAACGTTCCTCGGGACGAGGGTCCACAACACAGTACATACATACAACTCTCATACAACATCTACACCTCCAAAATAAACAACGTTCCACCGGGCCAGGGTCCACAACACAGTACATACATACAACTCCCATACAACATCTACACTTCCAAAATAAACAACGTTCCACCGGACCAGGGTCCACAACACAGTACATACATACAACTCCCATACAACATCTACACCTCCAAAATAAACAACGTTCCACCGGACCAGGGTCCACAACACAGTACATACATACAACTACCGTACAACATCTACACCTCCAAAATAAACAACGTTCCTCCGGACCTGGGTCCACAACACAGTACATACATACAACTCCCATACAACATCTACACCTCCAAAATAAACAACGTTCCACCGGACCAGGGTCCACAACACAGTACATACATACAACTCCCGTACAACGCCTACACCTCCAAAATAAACAACGTTCCTCCGGACCAGGGTCCACAACACACTACATACATGCAACTCCCATACAACATCTACACCTCCAAAATAAACAACGTCCCACCGGACCAGGGTCCACAACACAGTACATACATACAACTCCCGTACAACACCTACACCTCGAAAATAAACAACATTCCTCCGGACCAGGGTCCACAACACAGTACATACATGCAACACCCATACAACATCTACACCTCCAAAATAAACAACGTTCCTCCGGACCAGTGTGCACAACACATTACAAACATACAACTCCCATACAGCATCTACACCTCCAAAATAAACAACGTTCCTCCAGACCAGGGTCCACAACACAGTACATACAGACAGCTCCCATACAACATCTACACCTCCAAAATAAACAACGTTCCTCTGGACCAGGGTCCACAACACAGTACATACAGACAGCTCCCATACAACATCTACACCTCCAAAATAAACAACGTTCCTCCAGACCAGGGTCCACAACACAGTACATACATACAACTCCCAAACAACATCTACACCTCCAAAATAAACAACATTCCACCGGACCAGGGTCCACAACACAGTACATACATACAACTCCCGTACAACATCTACACCTCCAAAATAAACAACGTCCCTCCGGACCAGGGTCCACAACACAGTACATACATACAACTCCCATACAACATCTACACCTCCAAAATAAACAACGTTCCACCGGACCAATGGTCCACAACACAGTACATACGTACAAATCCCATACAACATCTACACCTCCAAAATAAACAACGTTCCACCGGACCAGGGTCCACAACACAGTACACACCTACAACTCCCATACAACATCTACACCTCCAAAATAAACAACGTTCCACCGGACCAGGGTCCACAACACAGTACATACATACAACTCCCGTACAACACCTACACCTCCAAAATAAACAACATTCCTCCGGACCAGGGTCCACAACACAGTACATACATGCAACTCCCATACAACATCTACACATCCAAAATAAACAACGTCCCACCGGACCAGGGTCCACAACACAGTACATACATACAACTCCCGTACAACACCTACACCTCCAAAATAAACAAGGTTCCTCCGGACCAGGGTGCACAACACAGTACATACATGCAACACCCATACAACATCTACACCTCCAAAATAAACAACGTTCCACCGGACCAGGGTCCACAACACAGTACATACAGACAGCTCCCATACAACATCTACACCTCCAAAATAAACAACGTTCCTCTGGACCAGGGTCCACAACACAGTACATACAGACAGCTCCCATACAACATCTACACCTCCAAAATAAACAACGTTCCACCGGACCAGGGTCCACAACACAGTACATACATGCAACACCCATACAACATCTACACCTCCAAAATAAACAACGTTCCACCGGACCAGGGTCCACAACACAGTACATACATACAACTCCCGTACAACACCTACACCTCCAAAATAAACAACATTCCTCCGGACCAGGGTCCACAACACAGTACATACATGCAACTCCCATACAACATCTACACCTCCAAAATAAACAACGTCCCACCGGACCAGGGTCCACAACACAGTACATACATACAACTCCCGTACAACACCTACAACTCCAAAATAAACAACATTCCTCCGGACCAGGGTCCACAACACAGTACATACATGCAACACCCATACAACATCTACACCTCCAAAATAAACAACGTTCCACCGGACCAGGGTCCACAACACAGTACATACAGACAGCTCCCATACAACATCTACACCTCCAAAATAAACAACGTTCCTCTGGACCAGGGTCCACAACACAGTACATACAGACAGCTCCCATACAACATCTACACCTCCAAAATAAACAACGTTCCTCTGGACCAGGGTCCACAACACAGTACATACAGACAGCTCCCATACAACATCTACACCTCCAAAATAAACAACGTTCCTCCAGACCAGGGTCCACAACACAGTACATACATACAACTCCCAAACAACATCTACACCTCCAAAATAAGCAACGTTCCACCGGACCAGGGTCCACAACACAGTACATACATGCAACTCCCGTACAACATCTACACCTCCAAAATAAACAACGTTCCACCGGACCAGGGTCCACAACACAGTACACACCTACAACTCCCATAGAACATCTACACCTCCAAAATAAACAACGTTCCACCGGACCAGGGTCCACAACACAGTACATACATACAACTCCCTTACAACACCTACACCTCCAAAATAAACAACGTTCCTCCGGACCAGGGTCCACAACACAGTACATACATGCAACTCCCATACAACATCTACACCTCCAAAATAAACAACGTCCCACCGGACCAGGGTCCACAACACAGTACATACATACAACTCCCGTACAACACCTACACCTCGAAAATAAACAACATTCCTCCAGACCAGGGTCCACAACACAGTACATACATGCAACACCCATACAACATCTACACCTCCAAAATAAACAACGTTCCTCCGGACCAGTGTGCACAACACATTACAAACATACAACTCCCATACAGCATCTACACCTCCAAAATAAACAACGTTCCTCCAGACCAGGGTCCACAACACAGTACATACAGACAGCTCCCATACAACATCTACACCTCCAAAATAAACAACGTTCCTCTGGACCAGGGTCCACAACACAGTACATACAGACAGCTCCCATACAACATCTACACCTCCAAAATAAACAACGTTCCTCCAGACCAGGGTCCACAACACAGTACATACATACAACTCCCAAACAACATCTACACCTCCAAAATAAACAACATTCCACCGGACCAGGGTTCACAACACAGTACATACATACAACTCCCGTACAACATCTACACCTCCAAAATAAACAACGTTCCTCCGGACCAGGGTCCACAACACAGTACATACATACAACTCCCATACAACATCTACACCTCCAAAATAAACAACGTTCCACCGGACCAGGGTCCACAACACAGTACATACGTACAACTCCCATACAACATCTACACCTCCAAAATAAACAACGTTCCTCCGGACCAGGGTGCACAACACAGTACATACATACATTTCCCATACAACATCTACACATCCAAAATAAACAACGTTCCTCCGGACCAGGGTGCACAACACAGTACATACTTACAACTCCCGTACAACACCTACACCTCCAAAATAAACAACATTCCTCCGGACCAGGGTCCACAACACAGTACATACATGCAACTCCCATACAACATCTACACCTCCAAAATAAACAACGTTCCTCCGGACCAGGGTCCACAACACACTACATACATGCAACTCCCATACAACATCTACACCTCCAAAATAAACAACGTCCCACCGGACCAGGGTCCACAACACAGTACATACATACAACTCCCGTACAACACCTACACCTCGAAAATAAACAACATTCCTCCGGACCAGGGTCCACAACACAGTACATACATGCAACACCCATACAACATCTACACCTCCAAAATAAACAACGTTCCTCCGGACCAGTGTGCACAACACATTACAAACATACAACTCCCATACAGCATCTACACCTCCAAAATAAACAACGTTCCTCCAGACCAGGGTCCACAACACAGTACATACAGACAGCTCCCATACAACATCTACACCTCCAAAATAAACAACGTTCCTCTGGACCAGGGTCCACAACACAGTACATACAGACAGCTCCCATACAACATCTACACCTCCAAAATAAACAACGTTCCTCCAGACCAGGGTCCACAACACAGTACATACATACAACTCCCAAACAACATCTACACCTCCAAAATAAACAACATTCCACCGGTCCAGGGTCCACAACACAGTACATACATACAACTCCCGTACAACATCTACACCTCCAAAATAAACAACGTCCCTCCGGACCAGGGTCCACAACACAGTACATACATACAACTCCCATACAACATCTACACCTCCAAAATAAACAACGTTCCACCGGACCAATGGTCCACAACACAGTACATACGTACAAATCCCATACAACATCTACACCTCCAAAATAAACAACGTTCCACCGGACCAGGGTCCACAACACAGTACACACCTACAACTCCCATACAACATCTACACCTCCAAAATAAACAACGTTCCACCGGACCAGGGTCCACAACACAGTACATACATACAACTCCCGTACAACACCTACACCTCCAAAATAAACAACATTCCTCCGGACCAGGGTCCACAACACAGTACATACATGCAACTCCCATACAACATCTACACCTCCAAAATAAACAACGTCCCACCGGACCAGGGTCCACAACACAGTACATACATACAACTCCCGTACAACACCTACACCTCCAAAATAAACAAGGTTCCTCCGGACCAGGGTGCACAACACAGTACATACATGCAACACCCATACAACATCTACACCTCCAAAATAAACAACGTTCCACCGGACCAGGGTCCACAACACAGTACATACAGACAGCTCCCATACAACATCTACACCTCCAAAATAAACAACGTTCCTCTGGACCAGGGTCCACAACACAGTACATACAGACAGCTCCCATACAACATCTACACCTCCAAAATAAACAACGTTCCTCTGGACCAGGGTCCACAACACAGTACATACAGACAGCTCCCATACAACATCTACACCTCCAAAATAAACAACGTTCCACCGGACCAGGGTCCACAACACAGTACATACATGCAACACCCATACAACATCTACACCTCCAAAATAAACAACGTTCCACCGGACCAGGGTCCACAACACAGTACATACATACAACTCCCGTACAACACCTACACCTCCAAAATAAACAACATTCCTCCGGACCAGGGTCCACAACACAGTACATACATGCAACACCCATACAACATCTACACCTCCAAAATAAACAACGTTCCACCGGACCAGGGTCCACAACACAGTACATACAGACAGCTCCCATACAACATCTACACCTCCAAAATAAACAACGTTCCTCTGGACCAGGGTCCACAACACAGTACATACAGACAGCTCCCATACAACATCTACACCTCCAAAATAAACAACGTTCCTCTGGACCAGGGTCCACAACACAGTACATACAGACAGCTCCCATACAACATCTACACCTCCAAAATAAACAACGTTCCTCCAGACCAGGGTCCACAACACAGTACATACATACAACTCCCAAACAACATCTACACCTCCAAAATAAGCAACGTTCCACCGGACCAGGGTCCACAACACAGTACATACATGCAACTCCCGTACAACATCTACACCTCCAAAATAAACAACGTTCCACCGGACCAGGGTCCACAACACAGTACACACCTACAACTCCCATACAACATCTACACCTCCAAAATAAACAACGTTCCACCGGACCAGGGTCCACAACACAGTACATACATACAACTCCCGTACAACACCTACACCTCCAAAATAAACAACGTTCCTCCGGACCAGGGTCCACAACACAGTACATACATGCAACTCCCATACAACATCTACACCTCCAAAATAAACAACGTCCCACCGGACCAGGGTCCACAACACAGTACATACATACAACTCCCGTACAACACCTACACCTCGAAAATAAACAACATTCCTCCAGACCAGGGTCCACAACACAGTACATACATGCAACACCCATACAACATCTACACCTCCAAAATAAACAACGTTCCTCCGGACCAGTGTGCACAACACATTACAAACATACAACTCCCATACAGCATCTACACCTCCAAAATAAACAAAGTTCCTCCAGACCAGGGTCCACAACACAGTACATACAGACAGCTCCCATACAACATCTACACCTCCAAAATAAACAACGTTCCTCTGGACCAGGGTCCACAACACAGTACATACAGACAGCTCCCATACAACATCTACACCTCCAAAATAAACAACGTTCCTCCAGACCAGGGTCCACAACACAGTACATACATACAACTCCCAAACAACATCTACACCTCCAAAATAAACAACATTCCACCGGACCAGGGTCCACAACACAGTACATACATACAACTCCCGTACAACATCTACACCTCCAAAATAAACAACGTTCCTCCGGACCAGGGTCCACAACACAGTACATACATACAACTCCCATACAACATCTACACCTCCAAAATAAACAACGTTCCACCGGACCAGGGTCCACAACACAGTACACACCTACAACTCCCATACAACATCTACACCTCCAAAATAAACAACGTTCCACCGGACCAGGGTCCACAACACAGTACATACATACAACTCCCGTACAACACCTACACCTCCAAAATAAACAACGTTCCTCCGGACCAGGGTCCACAACACAGTACATACATGCAACTCCCATACAACATCTACACCTCCAAAATAAACAACGTCCCACCGGACCAGGGTCCACAACACAGTACATACATACAACTCCCGTACAACACCTACACCTCGAAAATAAAAAACATTCCTCCAGACCAGGGTCCACAACACAGTACATACATGCAACACCCATACAACATCTACACCTCCAAAATAAACAACGTTCCTCCGGACCAGTGTGCACAACACATTACAAACATACAACTCCCATACAGCATCTACACCTCCAAAATAAACAAAGTTCCTCCAGACCAGGGTCCACAACACAGTACATACAGACAGCTCCCATACAACATCTACACCTCCAAAATAAACAACGTTCCTCTGGACCAGGGTCCACAACACAGTACATACAGACAGCTCCCATACAACATCTACACCTCCAAAATAAACAACGTTCCTCCAGACCAGGGTCCACAACACAGTACATACATACAACTCCCAAACAACATCTACACCTCCAAAATAAACAACATTCCACCGGACCAGGGTCCACAACACAGTACATACATACAACTCCCGTACAACATCTACACCTCCAAAATAAACAACGTTCCTCCGGACCAGGGTCCACAACACAGTACATACATACAACTCCCATACAACATCTACACCTCCAAAATAAACAACGTTCCACCGGACCAGGGTCCACAACACAGTACATACGTACAACTCCCATACAACATCTACACCTCCAAAATAAACAACGTTCCTCCGGACCAGGGTGCACAACACAGTACATACATACATTTCCCATACAACATCTACACATCCAAAATAAACAACGTTCCTCCGGACCAGGGTGCACAACACAGTACATACTTACAACTCCCGTACAACACCTACACCTCCAAAATAAACAACATTCCTCCGGACCAGGGTCCACAACACAGTACATACATGCAACTCCCATACAACATCTACACCTCCAAAATAAACAACGTCCCACCGGACCAGGGTCCACAACACAGTACATACATACAACTCCCGTACAACACCTACACCTCCAAAATAAACAAGGTTCCTCCGGACCAGGGTGCACAACACAGTACATACATGCAACACCCATACAACATCTACACCTCCAAAATAAACAACGTTCCACCGGACCAGGGTCCACAACACAGTACATACAGACAGCTCCCATACAACATCTACACCTCCAAAATAAACAACGTTCCTATGGACCAGGGTCCACAACACAGTACATACAGACAGCTCCCATACAACATCTACACCTCCAAAATAAACAACGTTCCACCGGACCAGGGTCCACAACACAGTACATACATGCAACACCCATACAACATCTACACCTCCAAAATAAACAACGTTCCACCGGACCAGGGTCCACAACACAGTACATACATACAACTCCCGTACAACACCTACACCTCCAAAATAAACAACATTCCTCCGGACCAGGGTCCACAACACAGTACATACATGCAACTCCCATACAACATCTACACCTCCAAAATAAACAACGTCCCACCGGACCAGGGTCCACAACACAGTACATACATACAACTCCCGTACAACACCTACACCTCCAAAATAAACAGCATTCCTCCGGACCAGGGTCCACAACACAGTACATACATGCAACACCCATACAACATCTACACCTCCAAAATAAACAACGTACCACCGGACCAGGGTCCACAACACAGTACATACAGACAGCTCCCATACAACATCTACACCTCCAAAATAAACAACGTTCCTCTGGACCAGGGTCCACAACACAGTACATACAGACAGCTCCCATACATCTACACCTCCAAAATCAACAACGTTCCTCTGGACCAGGGTCCACAACACAGTACATACAGACAGCTCCCATACAACATCTACACCTCCAAAATAAACAACGTTCCTCCAGACCAGGGTCCACAACACAGTACATACATACAACTCCCAAACAACATCTACACCTCCAAAATAAACAACGTTCCACCGGACCAGGGTCCACAACACAGTACATACATGCAACTCCCGTACAACATCTACACCTCCAAAATAAACAACGTTCCTCCGTACCAGGGTCCACAACACAGTACATACCTACAACTCCCATACAACATCTACACCTCCAAAATAAACAACGTTCCACCGGACCAGGGTCCACAACACAGTACATACAGACAGCTCCCATACAACATCTACACCTCCAAAATAAACAACGTTCCTATGGACCAGGGTCCACAACACAGTACATACAGACAGCTCCCATACAACATCTACACCTCCAAAATAAACAACGTTCCACCAGACCAGGGTCCACAACACAGTACATACATGCAACACCCATACAACATCTACACCTCCAAAATAAACAACGTTCCACCGGACCAGGGTCCACAACACAGTACATACATACAACTCCCGTACAACACCTACACCTCCAAAATAAACAACATTCCTCCGGACCAGGGTCCACAACACAGTACATACATGCAACTCCCATACAACATCTACACCTCCAAAATAAACAACGTCCCACCGGACCAGGGTCCACAACACAGTACATACATACAACTCCCGTACAACACCTACACCTCCAAAATAAACAGCATTCCTCCGGACCAGGGTCCACAACACAGTACATACATGCAACACCCATACAACATCTACACCTCCAAAATAAACAACGTACCACCGGACCAGGGTCCACAACACAGTACATACAGACAGCTCCCATACAACATCTACACCTCCAAAATAAACAACGTTCCTCTGGACCAGGGTCCACAACACAGTACATACAGACAGCTCCCATACAACATCTACACCTCCAAAATAAACAACGTTCCTCTGGACCAGGATCCACAACACAGTACATACAGACAGCTCCCATACAACATCTACACCTCCAAAATAAACAACGTTCCTCCAGACCAGGGTCCACAACACAGTACATACATACAACTCCCAAACAACATCTACACCTCCAAAATAAACAACGTTCCACCGGACCAGGGTCCACAACACAGTACATACATGCAACTCCCGTACAACATCTACACCTCCAAAATAAACAACGTTCCTCCGTACCAGGGTCCACAACACAGTACATACCTACAACTCCCATACAACATCTACACCTCCAAAATAAACAACGTTCCACAGCACCATGGTCCACAACACAGTACATACATACAACTCCCGTACAACACCTACACCTCCAAAATAAACAACATTCCTCCGGACCAGGGTCCACAACACACTACATACATGCAATTCCCATACAACATCTACACCTCCAAAATAAACAACGTTCCACCGGACCAGGTTCCACAACACAGTACATACATACAACTCCCGTACAACACCTACACCTTCAAAATAAACAATATTCCTCCGGACCAGGGTCCACAACACAGTACATACATGCAACTCCCATACAACATCTACACCTCCAAAATAAACAACGTTCCACCGGACCAGAGTCCACAACACAGTACATACATACAACTCCCGTACAACACCTACACCTCCAAAATAAACAACATTCCTCCGGACCAGGGTCCACAACACAGTACATACATACAACTCCCATACAACATCTACACCTCCAAAATAAACAACATTCCTCCGGACCAGGGTCCACAACACAGTACATACATACAACTCCCATACAACATCTACACCTCCAAAATAAACAACGTTCCTCCGGACCACTGTGCACAACACAGTACATACATACAACTCCCATACAACATCTACACCTCCAAAATAAACAACGTTCCACCGGACCAGGGTCCACAACACAGTACATACATACAACTCCCGTACAACACCTACACCTCCAAAATAAACAACATTCCTCCGGACCAGGGTCCACAACACAGTACATACATGCAACTCCCATACAACATCTACACCTCCAAAATAAACAACGTTCCACCGGACCAGGGTCCACAACACAGTACATACATACAACTCCCGTACAACACCTACACCTCCAAAATAAACAACATTCCTCCGGACCAGGGTCCACAACACAGTACATACATGCAACTCCCATACAACATCTACACCTCCAAAATAAACAACGTTCCTCCGGACCAGGGTGCACAACACAGTACATACATACAACTCCCATACAACATCTACACCTCCAAAATAAACAGCGTTCCTCCGGACCAGGGTCCACAACGCAGTACATACATACAACTCCCATACAACACCTACACCTCCAAAATAAACAACATTCCTCCGGACCAGGGTCCACAACACAGTACATACATGCAACTCCCATACAACATCTACACCTCCAAAATAAACAACGTTCCACCGGACCAGGGTCCACAACACAGTACATACATACAACTCCCGTACAACACCTACACCTCCAAAATAAACAACATTCCTCCGGACCAGGGTCCACAACACAGTACATACATGCAACTCCCATACAACATCTACACCTCCAAAATAAACAACGTTCCTCCGGACCAGGGTGCACAACACAGTACATACATACAACTCCCATACAACATCTACACCTCCAAAATAAACAGCGTTCCTCCGGACCAGGGTCCACAACTCAGTACATACATACAACTCCCATACAACATCTACACCTCCAAAATAAACAACGTTCCTCCGGACCAGGGTCCACAACACATTACATACATACAACTCCCGTACAACATCTACACCTCCAAAATAAACAAACTTCCTCCAGACCAGGGTCCACAACACAGTACATACATACAACTCCCATACAACATCTACACCTCCAAAATAAACAACGTTCCTCTGGACCAGGGTCCACAACACAGTACATACAGACAGCTCCCATACAACATCTACACCTCCAAAATAAACAACGTTCCTCCGTACCAGGGTCCACAACACAGTACATACATACAACTCCCATACAACATCTACACCTCCAAAATAAACAACGTTCCACCGGACCAGGGTCCACAACACAGTACATACATACAACTCTCATACAACATCTACACCTCCAAAATAAACAACGTTCCACCGGACCAGGGTCCACAACACAGTTCATACATACAACTCCCATACAACATCTACACCTCCAAAATAAACAACGTTCCACCGGACCAGGGTCCACAACACAGTACATACATACAACTCCCGTACAACACCTACACCTCCAAAATAAACAACATTCCTCCGGACCAGGGTCCACAACACAGTACATACATGCAACTCCCATACAACATCTACACCTCCAAAATAAACAACGTTCCACCGGACCAGGGTCCACAACACAGTACATACATACAACTCCCGTACAACACCTACACCTCCAAAATAAACAACATTCCTCCGGACCAGGGTCCACAACACAGTACATACATGCAACTCCCATACAACATCTACACCTCCAAAATAAACAACGTTCCTCCGGACCAGGGTGCACAAGACAGTACATACATACAAATCACATACAACAACTACACCTCCAAAATAAACAACGTTCCTCCGGACCAGGGTGCACAGCACAGTACATACATACAACTCCCATACAACATCTACACCTCCAAAATAAACAACGTTCCTCCGGACCAGGGTCCACAACACAGTACATACATACAACTCCCATACAACATCTACACCTCCAAAATAAACAACGTTCCTCCGGACCAGGGTGCACAACAGATTACATACATACAACTCCCATACAACATCTACACATCCAAATTAAACAACGTTCCTCCGGACCAGGGTCCACAACACAGTACATACATACAACTCCCATACAGCATCTACACCTCGAAAATAAACAATGTTCCTCTGGACCAGGGTCCACAACACAGTACATACAGACAGCTCCCATACAACATCTACACCTCGAAAATAAACAACGTTCCTCCGGACCAGGGTGCACAACACAGTACATACTTACAACTCCCAAACAACATCTACACCTCCAAAATAAACAAAGTTCCTCCGGACCAGGGTGCACAAAACAGTACATACATACAACTCCCATACAACATCTACACATCCAAAATAAACAACGTTCCTCCAGACCAGGGTCCACAACACAGTACATACATACAACTCCCAAACAACATCTACACCTCCAAAATAAACAACGTTCCACCGGACCAGGGTCCACAACACAGTACATACATACAACTCCCGTACAACATCTACACCTCCAAAATAAACAACGTTCCTCCGGACCAGCGTCCACAACACAGTACATACATACAACTCCCATACAACATCTACACCTCCAAAATAAACATCGTTCCACCGGACCAGGGTCCACAACACAGTACATACGTACAACTCCCATACAACATCTACACCTCCAAAATAAACAACGTTCCACCGGACCAGGGTCCACAACACAGTACATACCTACAACTCCCATACAACATCTACACCTCCAAAATAAACAACGTTCCACCGGACCAGGGTCCACAACACAGTACATACATACAACTCCCGTACAACACCTACACCTCCAAAATAAACAACATTCCTCCGGACCAGGGTCCACAACACAGTACATACATACAACTCCCATACAACATCTACACCTCCAAAATAAACAACGTTCCACCGGACCAGGGTCCACAACACAGTACATACATACAACTCCCGTACAACACCTACACCTCCAAAATAAACAACATTCCTCCGGACCAGGGTCCACAACACAGTACATACATACAACTCCCGTACAACACCTACACCTCCAAAATAAACAACATTCCTCCGGACCAGGGTCCACAACACAGTACATACATGCAACTCCCATACAACATCTACACCTCCAAAATAAACAACGTTCCTCCGGACCAGGGTGCACAAGACAGTACATACATACAAATCACATACAACAACTACACCTCCAAAATAAACAACGTTCCTCCGGACCAGGGTGCACAGCACAGTACATACATACAACTCCCATACAACATCTACACCTCCAAAATAAACAACGTTCCTCCGGACCAGGGTCCACAACACAGTACATACATTAAACTCCCATACAACATCTACACCTCCAAAATAAACAACGTTCCACCGGTCCAGGGTGTACAACACAGTACATACAGACAGCTCCCATACAACATCTACACCTCGAAAATAAACAACGTTCCTCCGGACCAGGGTGCACAACACAGTACATACTTACAACTCCCAAACAACATCTACACCTCCAAAATAAACAAAGTTCCTCCGGACCAGGGTGCACAACACAGTACATACATACAACTCCCATACAACATCTACACATCCAAAATAAACAACGTTCCTCCGGACCAGGGTGCACAACACAGTACATACATACAACTCCCAAACAACATCTACACCTCCAAAATAAACAAAGTTCCTCCCGGACCAGGGTCCAGAACACAGTACATACATACAACTCCCATACAACATCTACACCTCCAAAATAAACAACGTTCCTCCAGACCAGGGTCCACAACACAGTACGTACAGACAGCTCCCATACAACATCTACACCTCCAAAATAAACAACGTTCCTCTGGACCAGGGTCCACAACACAGTACATACAGACAGCTCCCATACAACATCTACACCTCCAAAATAAACAACGTTCCTCCAGACCAGGGTCCACAACACAGTACATACATACAACTCCCAAACAACATCTACACCTCCAAAATGAACAACGTTCCACCGGACCAGGGTCCACAACACAGTACATACATACAACTCCCGTACAACATCTACACCTCCAAAATAAACAACGTTCCTCCGGACCAGGGTCCACAACACAGTACATACCTACAACTCCCATACAACATCTACACCTCCAAAATAAACAACGTTCCACCGGACCAGGGTCCACAACACAGTACATACATACAACTCCCGGACAACACCTACACCTCCAAAATAAACAACATTCCTCCGGACCAGGGTCCACAACACAGTACATACATGCAACTCCCATACAACATCTACACCTCCAAAATAAACAACGTTCCACCGGACCAGGGTCCACAACACAGTACATACATACAACTCCCGTACAACACCTACACCTCCAAAATAAACAACATTCCTCCGGACCAGGGTCCACAACACAGTACATACATGCAACTCCCATACAACATCTACACCTCCAAAATAAACAACGTTCCTCCGGACCAGGGTGCACAACACAGTACATACATAAAACTCCCATACAACATCTACACCTCCAAAATAAACAGCGTTCCTCCGGACCAGGGTCCACAACACAGTACATACATACAACTCCCATACAACATCTACACCTCCAAAATAAACAACGTTCCTCCGGACCAGGGTCCACAACACAGTACATGCATACAACTCCCGTACAACATCTACACCTCCAAAATAAACAAACTTCCTCCAGACCAGGGTCCACAACACAGTACATACATACAACTCCCATACAACATCTACACCTCCAAAATAAACAACGTTCCTCCGGACCAGGGTGCACAAGACAGGACATACATAAAAATCACATACAACATCTACACCTCAAAAATAAACATCGTTCCTCCAGACCAGGGTCCACAACACAGTACATACATACAACTCCCATACAGCATCTACACCTCGAAAATAAACAACGTTCCTCTGGACCAGGGTCCACAACACAGTACATACAGACAGCTCCCATACAACATCTACACCTCGAAAATAAACAACGTTCCTCCGGACCAGGGTGCACAACACAGTACATACATACAACTCCCAAACAACATCTACACCTCCAAAATTAACAAAGTTCCTCCGGACCAGGGTGCACAACACAGTGCATACATACAACTCCCATACAACATCTACACATCAAAATAAACAAAGTTCCTCCCGGACCAGGGTCCAGAACACAGTACATACATACAACTCCCATACAACATCTACACCTCCAAAATAAACAAAGTTCCTCCGGACCAGTGTGCACAACACAGTACAAACATACAACTCCCATACAGCATCTACACCTCCAAAATAAACAACGTTCCTCCGGACCAGGGTCCACAACACAGTACATACATACAACTTCCATACAACATCTAAACCGCCAAAATAAACAACGTTCCTCCGGACCAGGGTGCACAACACAATACATACATACAACTCCCATACAACATCTACACCTCCAAAATAAACAACGTTCCTCCGGACCAGGGTCCACAGCACAGAACATACATACAACTCCCATACAACATCTACACCTCCAAAATAAACAACGTTCCTCCGGACCAGGGTGCACAGCACAGTACATACATACAACTCCCATACAACATCTACACCTCGAAATTAAACAACGTTCCTCCGGACCAGGGTGCACAACACATTACATACATGCAACTCCCATACAGCATCTACAACTCCAAAATAAACAACGTTCCTCTGGACCAGGGTCCACAACACAGTGCATACAGACAGCTCCCATACAACATCTACACCTCCAAAATAAACAACGTTCCTCCGGACCAGGGTCCACAACACAGTACATACATACAACTCCCATACAACATCTAAACCTCCAAAATAAACAACGTTCCTCCGGACCAGGGTGCACAACACAATACATACATACAACTCCCATACAACATCTACACCTCCAAAATAAACAACGTTCCTCCGGACCAGGGTCCACAGCACACAACATACATACAACTCCCATACAACATCTACACCTCCAAAATAAACAACGTTCCTCCGGACCAGGGTGCACAACACATTACATACATACAACTCCCATACAACATCTACACGTCCAAAATAAACAACGTTCCTCCGGACCAGGGTCCACAACACAGTACATACATACAACTCCCATACAACATCTACACCTCGAAATTAAACAACGTTCCTCCGGACCAGGGTGCACAACACATTACATACATACAACTCCCATACAACATCTACACATCCAAAATAAACAACGTCCCTCCGGACCAGGGTCCACAACACAGTACTTACATACAACTCCCATACAGCATCTACACCTCGAAAATAAACAACGTTCCTCTGGGCCTGGGTCCACAACACAGTACATACAGACAGCTCCCATACAACATCTACACCTCGAAAATAAACAACGTTCCTCCGGACCAGGGTGCACAACACAGTACATACATACAACTCCCATACAACATCTACACATCCAAAATAAACAACGTTCCACCGGACCAGGGTGCACAACACAGTACATACTTACAACTCCCAAACAACATCTACACCTCCGAAATAAACAAAGTTCCTCCCGGACCAGGGTCCAGAACACAGTACATACATACAACACCCATACAACATCTACACCTCCAAAATAAACAACGTTCCTCCGGACCAGTGTGCACAACACAGTACAAACATACAACTCCCATACAGCATCTACACCTCCAAAATAAACAACGTTCCTCCGGACCAGGGTCCACAACACAGTACATACATACAACACCCATACAACATCTACACCTCCAAAATAAACAACGTTCCTCCAGACCATGGTGTACAACACAGTACATACAAACAACTCCCATACAACATCTACATCTCCAAAATAAACAACGTTCCTCAGGACCAGGGTCCTCAACACAGTACACACATACAACTCCCAAACAACATCTACACCTCCAAAATAAACAACGTTCCTCCAGACCATGGTGTACAACACAGTACATACATACATCTCCCATACAACATCTACACCTCCAAAATAAACAACGTTCCTCCGGAACAGGATACACAACACAGTACATATATACAACTCCCATACAACATCTACACCTCCAAAATAAACAACGTTCCACCGGACCAGGGTCCAGAACACAGTACGTACATACAACTCCCATACGACATCTACACCTCGAAAATAAACAACGTTCCTCCCGGACCAGGGTCCACAACACAGTACATGCTTACAACTCCCATACAACATTTACACCTCCAAAATAAACAACGTTCCTCCGGACCAGGGTGCACAACACAGTAGATACATACAACTCCCATACAACATCTACACCTCGAAATTAAACAACGTTCCTCCGGACCAGGGTCCACAACACAGTACATACATACAACTCCCATACAACATCTAAACCTCCAAAATAAACAACGTTCCTCCGGACCAGGGTGCACAACACAATACATACATACAACTCCCATACAACATCTACACCTCCAAAATAAACAACGTTCCTCCGGACCAGGGTCCACAGCACAGTACATACATACAACTCCCATACAACATCTACACCTCCAAAATAAGCAACGTTCCTCCGGACCAGGGTCCACAACACAGTACTTACATACAACTCCCGTACAACACCTACACCTCCAAAATAAACAACGTAACTCCGGACCAGGGTCCACAACACAGTACATACATACAATTCCCATACAACATCAACACCTCCAAAATAAACAACGTTCCTCCCGGACCAGGGTCCAGAACACAGTACGTACATACAACTCCCATACGACATCTACACCTCGAAAATAAACAACGTTCCTCCCGGACCAGGGTCCACAACACAGTACATGCTTACAACTCCCATACAACATTTACACCTCCAAAATAAACAACGTTCCTCCTGACCAGGGTGCACAACACAGTGGATACATACAACTCCCATACAACATCTACACCTGCAAAATAAACAACGTTCCTCTGGACCAGGGTCCACAACACAGTACATACAGACAGCTCCCATACAACATCTACACCTCCAAAATAAACAACGTTCCTCCATACCAGGGTCCACAACACAGTACATACATACAACTCCCAAACAACATCTACACCTCCAAAATAAACAACGTTCCTCCGGACCAGGGTGCACAACACAGTACATACATACAACTCCCATACAACATCTACACCTCCAAAATAAACAACGTTCCTCCCGGACCAGGGTGCACAACACAGTAGATACATACAACTCCCATACAACATCTACACCTCCAAAATAAACAACGTTCCTCTGGACCAGGGTCCACAACACAGTACATACAGACAGCTCCCAAACAGCATCTACACCTCCAAAATAAACAACGTTCCTCCGGACCAGGGTGCACAACACAGTACATACATACAACTCCCAAACAACATCTACAACTCCAAAATAAACAAATTTCCTCCCGGACCAGAGTCCACAACACAGTATATACATACAACTCCCATACAACATCTAAACCTCCAAAATAAACAACGTTCCACTGGACCAGGGTCCACAACACAGTACATACATACATCTCCCATACAACATCTACACCTCCAAAATAAACAACGTTCCTCCAGACCATGGTGTACAACACAGTACATACATACAACTCCCATACAACATCTACATCTCCAAAATAAACAACGTTCCTCAGGACCAGGGTCCTCAACACAGTACACACATACAACTCCCAAACAACATCTACACCTCCAAAATAAACAACGTTCCTCCAGACCATGGTGTACAACACAGTACATACATACATCTCCCATACAACATCTACACCTCCAAAATAAACAACATTCCTCCGGAACAGGTTCCACAACACAGTACATATATACAACTCCCATACAACATCTACACCTCCAAAATAAACAACGTTCCACCGGACCAGGGTCCAGAACACAGTACGTACATACAACTCCCATACGACATCTACACCTCGAAAATAAACAACGTTCCTCCCGGACCAGGGTCCACAACACAGTACATGCTAACAACTCCCATACAACATTTACACCTCCAAAATAAACAACGTTCCTCCGGACCAGGGTGCACAACACAGTAGATACATACAACTCCCATACAACATCTACACCTCGAAATTAAACAACGTTCCTCCGGACCAGGGTGCACAACACATTACATACATACAACTCCCATACAGCATCTACACCTCCAAAATAAACAACGTTCCTCTGGACCAGGGTCCACAACACAGTACATACAGACAGTTCCCATACAACATCTACACCTCGAAAATAAACAACGTTCCTCCGGACCAGGGTGCACAACACAGTACATACATACATCTCCCATACAACATCTACACATCCAAAATAAACAACGTTCCTCCGGACCAGGGTGCACAACACAGTACATACTTACAACTCCCAAACAACATCTACACCTCCAAAATTAACAAAGTTCCTCCGGACCAGGGTGCACAACACAGTACATACATACAACTCCCATACAACATCTACACATCAAAATAAACAAAGTTCCTCCCGGACCAGGTTCCAGAACACAGTACATACATACAACTCCCATACAACATCTAAACCTCCAAAATAAACAACGTTCCTCTGGACCAGGGTGTACAACACAGTACATACATACAACTCCCATACAACATCTACACCTCCAAAATAAACAACATTCCTCCGGACCAGGGTCCACAGCACACAACATACATACAACTCCCATACAACATCTACACCTCCAAAATAAACAACGTTCCACCGGACCAGGGTCCAGAACACAGTACGTACATACAACTCCCATACGACATCTACACCTCGAAAATAAACAACGTTCCTCCCGGACCAGGGTCCACAACACAGTACATGCTAACAACTCCCATACAACATTTACACCTCCAAAATAAACAACGTTCCTCCGGACCAGGGTGCACAACACAGTAGATACATACAACTCCCATACAACATCTACACCTCGAAATTAAACAACGTTCCTCCGGACCAGGGTGCACAACACATTACATACATACAACTCCCATACAGCATCTACACCTCCAAAATAAACAACGTTCCTCTGGACCAGGGTCCACAACACAGTACATACAGACAGTTCCCATACAACATCTACACCTCGAAAATAAACAACGTTCCTCCGGACCAGGGTGCACAACACAGTACATACATACATCTCCCATACAACATCTACACATCCAAAATAAACAACGTTCCTCCGGACCAGGGTGCACAACACAGTACATACTTACAACTCCCAAACAACATCTACACCTCCAAAATTAACAAAGTTCCTCCGGACCAGGGTGCACAACACAGTACATACATACAACTCCCATACAACATCTACACATCAAAATAAACAAAGTTCCTCCCGGACCAGGTTCCAGAACACAGTACATACATACAACTCCCATACAACATCTAAACCTCCAAAATAAACAACGTTCCTCTGGACCAGGGTGTACAACACAGTACATACATACAACTCCCATACAACATCTACACCTCCAAAATAAACAACATTCCTCCGGACCAGGGTCCACAGCACACAACATACATACAACTCCCATACAACATCTACACCTCCAAAATAAACAACGTTCCTCCGGACCAGGGTGCACAACACATTACATACATACAACTCCCATACAACATCTACACATCCAAAATAAACAACGTTCCTCCGGACCAGGGTCCACAACACAGTACATACATACAACTCCCATACAACATATACACCTCGAAATTAAACAACGTTCCTCCGGACCAGGGTGCACAACACATTACATACATACAACTCCCATACAACATCTACACATCCAAAATAAACAACGTTCCTCCGGACCAGGGTCCACAACACAGTACTTACATACAACTCCCATACAGCATCTACACCTCGAAAATAAACAACGTTCCTCTGGACCTGGGTCCACAACACAGTACATACAGACAGCTCCCATACAACATCTACACCTCGAAAATAAACAACGTTCCTCCGGACCAGGGTGCACAACACAGTACATACATACAACTCCCGTACAACACCTACACCTCCAAAATAAACAACGTTCCACCGGACCAGGGTGCACAACACAGTACATACATACAACTCCCAAACAACATCTACACCTCCGAAATAAACAAAGTTCCTCCGGACCAGGGTGCACAACACATTACATACATACAACTCCCATACAACATCTACACATCCAAAATAAACAACGTTCCTCCGGACCAGGGTGCACAACACAGTACATACATACAACTCCCAAACAACATCTACACCTCCAAAATAAACAAAGTTCCTCCCGGACCAGGGTCCAGAACACAGTACATACATACAACACCCATACAACATCTACACCTCCAAAATAAACAACGTTCCTCCGGACCAGGGTGCACAACACAGTACAAACATACAACTCCCATACAGCATCTACACCTCCAAAATAAACAACGTTCCTCCGGACCAGGGTCCACAACACAGTACATACATACAACACCCATACAACATTTACACCTCCAAAATAAACAACGTTCCTCCGGACCAGGGTCCACAACACAGTACATACATACAACTCCCATACAACATCTAAACCTCCAAAATAAACAACGTTCCTCCGGACCAGTGTGCACAACACAATACATACATACAACTCCCATACAACATCTACACCTCCAAAATAAACAACGTTCCTCCGGACCAGGGTCCACAGCACAGTACATACATACAACTCCCATACAACATCTACACCTCCAAAATAAACAACGTTCCTCCGGACCAGGGTCCACAACACAGTACTTACATACAACTCCCGTACAACACCTACACCTCCAAAATAAACAACGTAACTCCGGACCAGGGTCCACAACACAGTACATACATACAACTCCCATACAACATCTACACCTCCAAAATAAACAACGTTCCACCGGACCAGGGTCCACAACACAGTACATACATACAACTCCCGTACAACACCTACATCTCCAAAATAAACAACGTTCCTCCGGACCAGGGTCCACAACACAGTACATACATACAATTCCCATACAACATCAACACCTCCAAAATAAACAACGTTCCTCCCGGACCAGGGTCCAGAACACAGTACGTACATACAACTCCCATACGACATCTACACCTCGAAAATAAACAACGTTCCTCCCGGACCAGGGTCCACAACACAGTGCATGCTTACAACTCCCATACATCATTTACACCTCCAAAATAAACAACGTTCCTCCTGACCAGGGTGCACAACACAGTGGATACATACAACTCCCATACAACATCTAGACCTGCAAAATAAACAACGTTCCTCTGGACCAGGGTCCACAACACAGTACATACAGACAGCTCCCATACAACATCTACACCTCCAAAATAAACAACGTTCCTCCAGACCAGGGTCCACAACACAGTACATTCATACAACTCCCAAACAACATCTACACCTCCAAAATAAACAACGTTCCTACGGACCAGGGTGCACAACACAGTAGATACATACATCTCCCATACAACATCTACACCTCGAAATTAAACAACGTTCCTCCGGACCAGGGTGCACAACACATTACATACATACAACTCCCATACAGCATCTACACCTCCAAAATAAACAACGTTCCTCTGGACCAGGGTCCACAACACAGTACATACAGACAGTTCCCATACAACATCTACACCTCGAAAATAAACAACGTTCCTCCGGACCAGGGTGCACAACACAGTACATACATACATCTCCCATACAACATCTACACATCCAAAATAAACAACGTTCCTCCGGACCAGGGTGCACAACACAGTACATACTTACAACTCCCAAACAACATCTACACCTCCAAAATTAACAAAGTTCCTCCGGACCAGGGTGCACAACACAGTACATACATACAACTCCCATACAACATCTACACATCAAAATAAACAAAGTTCCTCCCGGACCAGGTTCCAGAACACAGTACATACATACAACTCCCATACAACATCTAAACCTCCAAAATAAACAACGTTCCTCCGGACCAGGGTGCACAACACAATACATACATACAACTCCCATACAACATCTACACCTCCAAAATAAACAACGTTCCTCCGGACCAGGGTCCACAGCACACAACATACATACAACTCCCATACAACATCTACACCTCCAAAATAAACAACGTTCCTCCGGACCAGGGTGCACAACACATTACATACATACAACTCCCATACAACATCTACACATCCAAAATAAACAACGTTCCTCCCGGACCAGGGTCCACAACACAGTACATGCTTACAACTCCCATACAACATTTACACCTCCAAAATAAACAACGTTCCTCCTGACCAGGGTGCACAACACAGTAGATACATACAACTCCCATACAACATCTACACCTGCAAAGTAAACAACGTTCCTCTGGACCAGGGTCCACAACACAGTACATACAGACAGCTCCCATACAACATCTACACCTCCAAAATAAACAACGTTCCTCCAGACCAGGGTCCACAACACAGTACATACATACAACTCCCAAACAACATCTACACCTCCAAAATAAACAACGTTCCTCCGGACCAGGGTGCACAACACAGTACATACATACAACTCCCATACAACATCTACACCTCCAAAATAAACAACGTTCCTCCCGGACCAGGGTGCACAACACAGTAGATACATACAACTCCCATACAACATCTACACCTCCAAAATAAACAACGTTCCTCTGGACCAGGGTCCACAACACAGTACATACAGACAGCTCCCAAACAGCATCGACACCTCCAAAATAAACAACGTTCCTCCGGACCAGGGTGCACAACACAGTACATACATACAACTCCCAAACAACATCTACAACTCCAAAATAAACAAATTTCCTCCCGGACCAGGGTCCAGAACACAGTACGTACATACAACTCCCATACGACATCTACACCTCGAAAATAAACAACGTTCCTCCCGGACCAGGGTCCACAACACAGTACATACATGCAACTCCCATACAACATTTACAACTCCAAAATAAACAACGTTCCTCCGGACCAGGGTCCACAACACAGTACATACATACAACTCCCATAAAACATCTAAACCTCCAAAATAAACAACGTTCCTCCGGGCCAGGGTGCACAACACAATACATACATACAACTCCCATACAACATCTACACCTCCAAAATAAACAACGTTCCTCCGGACCAGGGTCCACAGCACAGTACATACATACAACTCCCATACAACATCAACACCTCCAAAATAAACAACGTTCCTCCGGACCAGGGTCCACAACACAGTACATACATACAACTCCCGTACAACACCTACACCTCAAAAAGTAAACAACGTTCCTCCGGACCAGGGTCCACAACACAGTATATACATACAACTCCCATACAACATCTAAACCTCCAAAATAAACAACGTTCCACTGGACCAGGGTCCACAACACAGTACATACATACATCTCCCATACAACATCTACACCTCCAAAATAAACAACGTTCCTCCAGACCATGGTGTACAACACAGTACATACATACAACTCCCATACAACATCTACATCTCCAAAATAAACAACGTTCCTCAGGACAAGGGTCCTCAACACAGTACACACATACAACTCCCAAACAACATCTACACCTCCAAAATAAACAACGTTCCTCCAGACCATGGTGTACAACACAGTACATACATACATCTCCCATACAACATCTACACCTCCAAAATAAACAACGTTCCTCCGGAACAGGTTCCACAACACAGTACATATATACAACTCCCATACAACATCTACACCTCCAAAATAAACAACGTTCCACCGGACCAGGGTCCAGAACACAGTACGTACATACAACTCCCATACGACATCTACACCTCGAAAATAAACAACGTTCCTCCCGGACCAGGGTCCACAACACAGTACATGCTTACAACTCCCATACAACATTTACACCTCCAAAATAAACAACGTTCCTCCGGACCAGGGTGCACAACACAGTAGATACATACAACTCCCATACAACATCTACACCTCGAAATTAAACAACGTTCCTCCGTACCAGGGTCCACAACACAGTACATACATACAACTCCCATACAACATCTAAACCTCCAAAATAAACAACGTTCCTCCGGACCAGGGTGCACAACACAATACATACATACAACTCCCATACAACATCTACACCTCCAAAATAAACAACGTTCCTCCGGACCAGGGTCCACAGCACAGTACATACATACAACTCCCATACAACATCTACACCTCCAAAATAAACAACGTTCCTCCGGACCAGGGTCCACAACACAGTACTTACATACAACTCTCGTACAACACCTACACCTCCAAAATAAACAACGTAACTCCGGACCAGGGTGCACAACACAGTACATACATACAACTCCCATACAACATCTACACATCAAAATAAACAAAGTTCCTCCCGGACCAGGTTCCAGAACACAGTACATACATACAACTCCCATACAACATCTAAACCTCCAAAATAAACAACGTTCCTCCGGACCAGGGTGCACAACACAATACATACATACAACTCCCATACAACATCTACACCTCCAAAATAAACAACGTTCCTCCGGACCAGGGTCCACAGCACACAACATACATACAACTCCCATACAACATCTACACCTCCAAAATAAACAACGTTCCTCCGGACCAGGGTGCACAACACATTACATACATACAACTCCCATACAACATCTACACATCCAAAATAAACAACGTTCCTCCCGGACCAGGGTCCACAACACAGTACATGCTTACAACTCCCATACAACATTTACACCTCCAAAATAAACAACGTTCCTCCTGACCAGGGTGCACAACACAGTAGATACATACAACTCCCATACAACATCTACACCTGCAAAGTAAACAACGTTCCTCTGGACCAGGGTCCACAACACAGTACATACAGACAGCTCCCATACAACATCTACACCTCCAAAATAAACAACGTTCCTCCAGACCAGGGTCCACAACACAGTACATACATACAACTCCCAAACAACATCTACACCTCCAAAATAAACAACGTTCCTCCGGACCAGGGTGCACAACACAGTACATACATACAACTCCCATACAACATCTACACCTCCAAAATAAACAACGTTCCTCCCGGACCAGGGTGCACAACACAGTAGATACATACAACTCCCATACAACATCTACACCTCCAAAATAAACAACGTTCCTCTGGACCAGGGTCCACAACACAGTACATACAGACAGCTCCCAAACAGCATCGACACCTCCAAAATAAACAACGTTCCTCCGGACCAGGGTGCACAACACAGTACATACATACAACTCCCAAACAACATCTACAACTCCAAAATAAACAAATTTCCTCCCGGACCAGGGTCCAGAACACAGTACGTACATACAACTCCCATACGACATCTACACCTCGAAAATAAACAACGTTCCTCCCGGACCAGGGTCCACAACACAGTACATACATGCAACTCCCATACAACATTTACAACTCCAAAATAAACAACGTTCCTCCGGACCAGGGTCCACAACACAGTACATACATACAACTCCCATAAAACATCTAAACCTCCAAAATAAACAACGTTCCTCCGGGCCAGGGTGCACAACACAATACATACATACAACTCCCATACAACATCTACACCTCCAAAATAAACAACGTTCCTCCGGACCAGGGTCCACAGCACAGTACATACATACAACTCCCATACAACATCAACACCTCCAAAATAAACAACGTTCCTCCGGACCAGGGTCCACAACACAGTACATACATACAACTCCCGTACAACACCTACACCTCAAAAAGTAAACAACGTTCCTCCGGACCAGGGTCCACAACACAGTATATACATACAACTCCCATACAACATCTAAACCTCCAAAATAAACAACGTTCCACTGGACCAGGGTCCACAACACAGTACATACATACATCTCCCATACAACATCTACACCTCCAAAATAAACAACGTTCCTCCAGACCATGGTGTACAACACAGTACATACATACAACTCCCATACAACATCTACATCTCCAAAATAAACAACGTTCCTCAGGACAAGGGTCCTCAACACAGTACACACATACAACTCCCAAACAACATCTACACCTCCAAAATAAACAACGTTCCTCCAGACCATGGTGTACAACACAGTACATACATACATCTCCCATACAACATCTACACCTCCAAAATAAACAACGTTCCTCCGGAACAGGTTCCACAACACAGTACATATATACAACTCCCATACAACATCTACACCTCCAAAATAAACAACGTTCCACCGGACCAGGGTCCAGAACACAGTACGTACATACAACTCCCATACGACATCTACACCTCGAAAATAAACAACGTTCCTCCCGGACCAGGGTCCACAACACAGTACATGCTTACAACTCCCATACAACATTTACACCTCCAAAATAAACAACGTTCCTCCGGACCAGGGTGCACAACACAGTAGATACATACAACTCCCATACAACATCTACACCTCGAAATTAAACAACGTTCCTCCGTACCAGGGTCCACAACACAGTACATACATACAACTCCCATACAACATCTAAACCTCCAAAATAAACAACGTTCCTCCGGACCAGGGTGCACAACACAATACATACATACAACTCCCATACAACATCTACACCTCCAAAATAAACAACGTTCCTCCGGACCAGGGTCCACAGCACAGTACATACATACAACTCCCATACAACATCTACACCTCCAAAATAAACAACGTTCCTCCGGACCAGGGTCCACAACACAGTACTTACATACAACTCTCGTACAACACCTACACCTCCAAAATAAACAACGTAACTCCGGACCAGGGTCCACAACACAGTACATACATACAACTCCCATACAACATCTACACATCAAAATAAACAACGTTCCACCGGACCAGGGTCCACAACACAGTACATACATACAACTCCCGTACAACACCTACATCTCCAAAATAAACAACGTTCCTCCGGACCAGGGTCCACAACACAGTACATACATACAATTCCCATACAACATCAACACCTCCAAAATAAACAACGTTCCTCTCGGACCAGGGTCCACAACACAGTACATGCTTACAACTCCCATACAACATTTACACCTCCAAAATAAACAACGTTCCTCCTGACCAGGGTGCACAACACAGTAGATACATACAACTCCCATACAACATCTACACCTGCAAAATAAACAACGTTCCTCTGGACCAGGGTCCACAACACAGTACATACAGACAGCTCCCATACAACATCTACACCTCCAAAATAAACAACGTTCCTCCAGACCAGGGTCCACAACACAGTACATACATACAACTCCCAAACAACATCTACACCTCCAAAATAAACAACGTTCCTCCGGACCAGGGTCCACAACACAGTACATACATACAACTCCCATAAAACATCTAAACCTCCAAAATAAACAACGTTCCTCCGGGCCAGGGTGCACAACACAATACATACATACAACTCCCATACAACATCTACACCTCCAAAATAAACAACGTTCCTCCGGACCAGGGTCCACAGCACAGTACATACATACAACTCCCATACAACATCAACACCTCCAAAATAAACAACGTTCCTCCGGACCAGGGTCCACAACACAGTACATACATACAACTCCCGTACAACACCTACACCTCAAAAAGTAAACAACGTTCCTCCGGACCAGGGTCCACAACACAGTATATACATACAACTCCCATACAACATCTAAACCTCCAAAATAAACAACGTTCCACTGGACCAGGGTCCACAACACAGTACATACATACATCTCCCATACAACATCTACACCTCCAAAATAAACAACGTTCCTCCAGACCATGGTGTACAACACAGTACATACATACAACTCCCATACAACATCTACATCTCCAAAATAAACAACGTTCCTCAGGACCAGGGTCCTCAACACAGTACACACATACAACTCCCAAACAACATCTACACCTCCAAAATAAACAACGTTCCTCCAGACCATGGTGTACAACACAGTACATACATACATCTCCCATACAACATCTACACCTCCAAAATAAACAACGTTCCTCCGGAACAGGTTCCACAACACAGTACATATATACAACTCCCATACAACATCTACACCTCCAAAATAAACAACGTTCCACCGGACCAGGGTCCAGAACACAGTACGTACATACAACTCCCATACGACATCTACACCTCGAAAATAAACAACGTTCCTCCCGGACCAGGGTCCACAACACAGTACATGCTTACAACTCCCATACAACATTTACACCTCCAAAATAAACAACGTTCCTCCGGACCAGGGTGCACAACACAGTAGATACATACAACTCCCATACAACATCTACACCTCGAAATTAAACAACGTTCCTCCGTACCAGGGTCCACAACACAGTACATACATACAACTCCCATACAACATCTAAACCTCCAAAATAAACAACGTTCCTCCGGACCAGGGTGCACAACACAATACATACATACAACTCCCATACAACATCTACACCTCCAAAATAAACAACGTTCCTCCGGACCAGGGTACACAGCACAGTACATACATACAACTCCCATACAACATCTACACCTCCAAAATAAACAACGTTCCTCCGGACCAGGGTCCACAACACAGTACATACATACAACTCTCGTACAACACCTACACCTCCAAAATAAACAACGTAACTCCGGACCAGGGTCCACAACACAGTACATACATACAACTCCCATACAACATCTACACATCAAAATAAACAACGTTCCACCGGACCAGGGTCCACAACACAGTACATACATACAACTCCCGTACAACACCTACATCTCCAAAATGAACAACGTTCCTCCGGACCAGGGTCCACAACACAGTACATACATACAATTCCCATACAACATCAACACCTCCAAAATAAACAACGTTCCTCTCGGACCAAGGTCCACAACACAGTACATGCTTACAACTCCCATACAACATTTACACCTCCAAAATAAACAACGTTCCTCCTGACCAGGGTGCACAACACAGTAGATACATACAACTCCCATACAACATCTACACCTGCAAAATAAACAACGTTCCTCTGGACCAGGGTCCACAACACAGTACATACAGACAGCTCCCATACAACATCTACACCTCCAAAATAAACAACGTTCCTCCAGACCAGGGTCCACAACACAGTACATACATACAACTCCCAAACAACATCTACACCTCCAAAATAAACAACGTTCCTCCGGACCAGGGTCCACAACACAGTATATACATACAACTCCCATACAACATCTAAACCTCCAAAATAAACAACGTTCCACTGGACCAGGGTCCACAACACAGTACATACATACATCTCCCATACAACATCTACACCTCCAAAATAAACAACGTTCCTCCAGACCATGGTGTACAACACAGTACATACATACAACTCCCATACAACATCTACATCTCCAAAATAAACAACGTTCCTCAGGACCAGGGTCCTCAACACAGTACACACATACAACTCCCAAACAACATCTACACCTCCAAAATAAACAACGTTCCTCCAGACCATGGTGTACAACACAGTACATACATACATCTCCCATACAACATCTACACCTCCAAAATAAACAACGTTCCTCCGGAACAGGTTCCACAACACAGTACATATATACAACTCCCCTACAACATCTACACCTCCAAAATAAACAACGTTCCACCGGACCAGGGTCCAGAACACAGTAAGTACATACAACTCCCATACGACATCTACACCTCGAAAATAAACAACGTTCCTCCCGGACCAGGGTCCACAACACAGTACATGCTTACAACTCCCATACAACATTTACACCTCCAAAATAAACAACGTTCCTCCGGACCAGGGTGCACAACACAGTAGATACATACAACTCCCATACAACATCTACACCTCGAAATTAAACAACGTTCCTCCGTACCAAGGTCCACAACACAGTACATACATACAACTCCCATACAACATCTAAACCTCCAAAATAAACAACGTTCCTCCGGACCAGGGTGCACAACACAATACATACATACAACTCCCATACAACATCTACACCTCCAAAATAAACAACGTTCCTCCGGACCAGGGTCCACAGCACAGTACATACATACAACTCCCATACAACATCTACACCTCCAAAATAAACAACGTTCCTCCGGACCAGGGTCCACAACACAGTACTTACATACAACTCTCGTACAACACCTACACCTCCAAAATAAACAACGTAACTCCGGACCAGGGTCCACAACACAGTACATACATACAACTCCCATACAACATCTACACATCAAAATAAACAACGTTCCACCGGACCAGGGTCCACAACACAGTACATACATACAACTCCCGTACAACACCTACATCTCCAAAATAAACAACGTTCCTCCGGACCAGGGTCCACAACACAGTACATACATACAATTCCCATACAACATCAACACCTCCAAAATAAACAACGTTCCTCTGGACCAGGGTCCACAACACAGTACATACAGACAGCTCCCATACAACATCTACACCTCCAAAATAAACAACGTTCCTCCAGACCAGGGTCCACAACACAGTACATACATACAACTCCCAAACAACATCTACACCTCCAAAATAAACAACGTTCCTCCTGACCAGGGTGCACAACACAGTACATACATACAACTCCCATACAACATCTACTCCTCCAAAATAAACAACGTTCCTCCCGGACCAGGGTGCACAACACAGTAGATACATACAACTCCCATACAACATCTACACCTCCAAAATAAACAACGTTCCTCTGGACCAGGGTCCACAACACAGTACATACAGACAGCTCCCAAACAGCATCTACACCTCCAAAATAAACAACGTTCCTCCGGACCAGGGTGCACAACACAGTACATACATACAACTCCCAAACAACATCTACAACTCCAAAATAAACAAATTTCCTCCCGGACCAGGGTCCAGAACACAGTACATACATACAACTCCCATACGACATCTACACCTCGAAAATAAACAACGTTCCTCCCGGACCAGAGTCCACAACACAGTACATACATGCAACTCCCGTACAACATTTACACCTCCAAAATAAACAACGTTCCTCCGGACCAGGGTCCACAACACAGTACATACATACAACTCCCATAAAACATCTACACCTCCAAAATAAACAACGTTCCTCCGGACCAGGGTCCACAGCACAGTACATACATACAATTCCCATACAACATCTACATCTCCAAAATAAACAACGTTCCTCAGGACCAGGGTCCTCAACACAGTACACACATACAACTCCCAAACAACATCTACACCTCCAAAATAAACAACGTTCCTCCAGACCATGGTGTACAACACAGTACATACATACATCTCCCATACAACATCTACACCTCCAAAATAAACAACGTTCCTCCGTACCAAGGTCCACAACACAGTACATACATACAACTCCCATACAACATCTAAACCTCCAAAATAAACAACGTTCCTCCGGACCAGGGTGCACAACACAATACATACATACAACTCCCATACAACATCTACACCTCCAAAATAAACAACGTTCCTCCGGACCAGGGTCCACAGCACAGTACATACATACAACTCCCATACAACATCTACACCTCCAAAATAAACAACGTTCCTCCGGACCAGGGTCCACAACACAGTACTTACATACAACTCTCGTACAACACCTACACCTCCAAAATAAACAACGTAACTCCGGACCAGGGTCCACAACACAGTACATACATACAACTCCCATACAACATCTACACATCAAAATAAACAACGTTCCACCGGACCAGGGTCCACAACACAGTACATACATACAACTCCCGTACAACACCTACATCTCCAAAATAAACAACGTTCCTCCGGACCAGGGTCCACAACACAGTACATACATACAATTCCCATACAACATCAACACCTCCAAAATAAACAACGTTCCTCTGGACCAGGGTCCACAACACAGTACATACAGACAGCTCCCATACAACATCTACACCTCCAAAATAAACAACGTTCCTCCAGACCAGGGTCCACAACACAGTACATACATACAACTCCCAAACAACATCTACACCTCCAAAATAAACAACGTTCCTCCTGACCAGGGTGCACAACACAGTACATACATACAACTCCCATACAACATCTACTCCTCCAAAATAAACAACGTTCCTCCCGGACCAGGGTGCACAACACAGTAGATACATACAACTCCCATACAACATCTACACCTCCAAAATAAACAACGTTCCTCTGGACCAGGGTCCACAACACAGTACATACAGACAGCTCCCAAACAGCATCTACACCTCCAAAATAAACAACGTTCCTCCGGACCAGGGTGCACAACACAGTACATACATACAACTCCCAAACAACATCTACAACTCCAAAATAAACAAATTTCCTCCCGGACCAGGGTCCAGAACACAGTACATACATACAACTCCCATACGACATCTACACCTCGAAAATAAACAACGTTCCTCCCGGACCAGAGTCCACAACACAGTACATACATGCAACTCCCGTACAACATTTACACCTCCAAAATAAACAACGTTCCTCCGGACCAGGGTCCACAACACAGTACATACATACAACTCCCATAAAACATCTACACCTCCAAAATAAACAACGTTCCTCCGGACCAGGGTCCACAGCACAGTACATACATACAATTCCCATACAACATCTACATCTCCAAAATAAACAACGTTCCTCAGGACCAGGGTCCTCAACACAGTACACACATACAACTCCCAAACAACATCTACACCTCCAAAATAAACAACGTTCCTCCAGACCATGGTGTACAACACAGTACATACATACATCTCCCATACAACATCTACACCTCCAAAATAAACAACGTTCCTCCGGAACAGGTTCCACAACACAGTACATATATACAACTCCCCTACAACATCTACACCTCCAAAATAAACAACGTTCCACCGGACCAGGGTCCAGAACACAGTAAGTACATACAACTCCCATACGACATCTACACCTCGAAAATAAACAACGTTCCTCCCGGACCAGGGTCCACAACACAGTACATGCTTACAACTCCCATACAACATTTACACCTCCAAAATAAACAACGTTCCTCCGGACCAGGGTGCACAACACAGTAGATACATACAACTCCCATACAACATCTACACCTCGAAATTAAACAACGTTCCTCCGTACCAAGGTCCACAACACAGTACATACATACAACTCCCATACAACATCTAAACCTCCAAAATAAACAACGTTCCTCCGGACCAGGGTGCACAACACAATACATACATACAACTCCCATACAACATCTACACCTCCAAAATAAACAACGTTCCTCCGGACCAGGGTCCACAGCACAGTACATACATACAACTCCCATACAACATCTACACCTCCAAAATAAACAACGTTCCTCCGGACCAGGGTCCACAACACAGTACTTACATACAACTCTCGTACAACACCTACACCTCCAAAATAAACAACGTAACTCCGGACCAGGGTCCACAACACAGTACATACATACAACTCCCATACAACATCTACACATCAAAATAAACAACGTTCCACCGGACCAGGGTCCACAACACAGTACATACATACAACTCCCGTACAACACCTACATCTCCAAAATAAACAACGTTCCTCCGGACCAGGGTCCACAACACAGTACATACATACAATTCCCATACAACATCAACACCTCCAAAATAAACAACGTTCCTCTGGACCAGGGTCCACAACACAGTACATACAGACAGCTCCCATACAACATCTACACCTCCAAAATAAACAACGTTCCTCCAGACCAGGGTCCACAACACAGTACATACATACAACTCCCAAACAACATCTACACCTCCAAAATAAACAACGTTCCTCCTGACCAGGGTGCACAACACAGTACATACATACAACTCCCATACAACATCTACTCCTCCAAAATAAACAACGTTCCTCCCGGACCAGGGTGCACAACACAGTAGATACATACAACTCCCATACAACATCTACACCTCCAAAATAAACAACGTTCCTCTGGACCAGGGTCCACAACACAGTACATACAGACAGCTCCCAAACAGCATCTACACCTCCAAAATAAACAACGTTCCTCCGGACCAGGGTGCACAACACAGTACATACATACAACTCCCAAACAACATCTACAACTCCAAAATAAACAAATTTCCTCCCGGACCAGGGTCCAGAACACAGTACATACATACAACTCCCATACGACATCTACACCTCGAAAATAAACAACGTTCCTCCCGGACCAGAGTCCACAACACAGTACATACATGCAACTCCCGTACAACATTTACACCTCCAAAATAAACAACGTTCCTCCGGACCAGGGTCCACAACACAGTACATACATACAACTCCCATAAAACATCTACACCTCCAAAATAAACAACGTTCCTCTGGACCAGGGTCCACAACACAGTACATACAGACAGCTCCCATACAACATCTACACCTCCAAAATAAACAACGTTCCTCCAGACCAGGGTCCACAACACAGTACATACATACAACTCCCAAACAACATCTACACCTCCAAAATAAACAACGTTCCTCCGGACCAGGGTCCACAACACAGTATATACATACAACTCCCATACAACATCTAAACCTCCAAAATAAACAACGTTCCACTGGACCAGGGTCCACAACACAGTACATACATACATCTCCCATACAACATCTACACCTCCAAAATAAACAACGTTCCTCCAGACCATGGTGTACAACACAGTACATACATACAACTCCCATACAACATCTACATCTCCAAAATAAACAACGTTCCTCAGGACCAGGGTCCTCAACACAGTACACACATACAACTCCCAAACAACATCTACACCTCCAAAATAAACAACGTTCCTCCAGACCATGGTGTACAACACAGTACATACATACATCTCCCATACAACATCTACACCTCCAAAATAAACAACGTTCCTCCGGAACAGGTTCCACAACACAGTACATATATACAACTCCCCTACAACATCTACACCTCCAAAATAAACAACGTTCCACCGGACCAGGGTCCAGAACACAGTAAGTACATACAACTCCCATACGACATCTACACCTCGAAAATAAACAACGTTCCTCCCGGACCAGGGTCCACAACACAGTACATGCTTACAACTCCCATACAACATTTACACCTCCAAAATAAACAACGTTCCTCCGGACCAGGGTGCACAACACAGTAGATACATACAACTCCCATACAACATCTACACCTCGAAATTAAACAACGTTCCTCCGTACCAAGGTCCACAACACAGTACATACATACAACTCCCATACAACATCTAAACCTCCAAAATAAACAACGTTCCTCCGGACCAGGGTGCACAACACAATACATACATACAACTCCCATACAACATCTACACCTCCAAAATAAACAACGTTCCTCCGGACCAGGGTCCACAGCACAGTACATACATACAACTCCCATACAACATCTACACCTCCAAAATAAACAACGTTCCTCCGGACCAGGGTCCACAACACAGTACTTACATACAACTCTCGTACAACACCTACACCTCCAAAATAAACAACGTAACTCCGGACCAGGGTCCACAACACAGTACATACATACAACTCCCATACAACATCTACACATCAAAATAAACAACGTTCCACCGGACCAGGGTCCACAACACAGTACATACATACAACTCCCGTACAACACCTACATCTCCAAAATAAACAACGTTCCTCCGGACCAGGGTCCACAACACAGTACATACATACAATTCCCATACAACATCAACACCTCCAAAATAAACAACGTTCCTCTGGACCAGGGTCCACAACACAGTACATACAGACAGCTCCCATACAACATCTACACCTCCAAAATAAACAACGTTCCTCCAGACCAGGGTCCACAACACAGTACATACATACAACTCCCAAACAACATCTACACCTCCAAAATAAACAACGTTCCTCCTGACCAGGGTGCACAACACAGTACATACATACAACTCCCATACAACATCTACTCCTCCAAAATAAACAACGTTCCTCCCGGACCAGGGTGCACAACACAGTAGATACATACAACTCCCATACAACATCTACACCTCCAAAATAAACAACGTTCCTCTGGACCAGGGTCCACAACACAGTACATACAGACAGCTCCCAAACAGCATCTACACCTCCAAAATAAACAACGTTCCTCCGGACCAGGGTGCACAACACAGTACATACATACAACTCCCAAACAACATCTACAACTCCAAAATAAACAAATTTCCTCCCGGACCAGGGTCCAGAACACAGTACATACATACAACTCCCATACGACATCTACACCTCGAAAATAAACAACGTTCCTCCCGGACCAGAGTCCACAACACAGTACATACATGCAACTCCCGTACAACATTTACACCTCCAAAATAAACAACGTTCCTCCGGACCAGGGTCCACAACACAGTACATACATACAACTCCCATAAAACATCTACACCTCCAAAATAAACAACGTTCCTCCGGACCAGGGTCCACAGCACAGTACATACATACAATTCCCATACAACATCTACATCTCCAAAATAAACAACGTTCCTCAGGACCAGGGTCCTCAACACAGTACACACATACAACTCCCAAACAACATCTACACCTCCAAAATAAACAACGTTCCTCCAGACCATGGTGTACAACACAGTACATACATACATCTCCCATACAACATCTACACCTCCAAAATAAACAACGTTCCTCCGTACCAAGGTCCACAACACAGTACATACATACAACTCCCATACAACATCTAAACCTCCAAAATAAACAACGTTCCTCCGGACCAGGGTGCACAACACAATACATACATACAACTCCCATACAACATCTACACCTCCAAAATAAACAACGTTCCTCCGGACCAGGGTCCACAGCACAGTACATACATACAACTCCCATACAACATCTACACCTCCAAAATAAACAACGTTCCTCCGGACCAGGGTCCACAACACAGTACTTACATACAACTCTCGTACAACACCTACACCTCCAAAATAAACAACGTAACTCCGGACCAGGGTCCACAACACAGTACATACATACAACTCCCATACAACATCTACACATCAAAATAAACAACGTTCCACCGGACCAGGGTCCACAACACAGTACATACATACAACTCCCGTACAACACCTACATCTCCAAAATAAACAACGTTCCTCCGGACCAGGGTCCACAACACAGTACATACATACAATTCCCATACAACATCAACACCTCCAAAATAAACAACGTTCCTCTGGACCAGGGTCCACAACACAGTACATACAGACAGCTCCCATACAACATCTACACCTCCAAAATAAACAACGTTCCTCCAGACCAGGGTCCACAACACAGTACATACATACAACTCCCAAACAACATCTACACCTCCAAAATAAACAACGTTCCTCCTGACCAGGGTGCACAACACAGTACATACATACAACTCCCATACAACATCTACTCCTCCAAAATAAACAACGTTCCTCCCGGACCAGGGTGCACAACACAGTAGATACATACAACTCCCATACAACATCTACACCTCCAAAATAAACAACGTTCCTCTGGACCAGGGTCCACAACACAGTACATACAGACAGCTCCCAAACAGCATCTACACCTCCAAAATAAACAACGTTCCTCCGGACCAGGGTGCACAACACAGTACATACATACAACTCCCAAACAACATCTACAACTCCAAAATAAACAAATTTCCTCCCGGACCAGGGTCCAGAACACAGTACATACATACAACTCCCATACGACATCTACACCTCGAAAATAAACAACGTTCCTCCCGGACCAGAGTCCACAACACAGTACATACATGCAACTCCCGTACAACATTTACACCTCCAAAATAAACAACGTTCCTCCGGACCAGGGTCCACAACACAGTACATACATACAACTCCCATAAAACATCTACACCTCCAAAATAAACAACGTTCCTCCGGACCAGGGTCCACAGCACAGTACATACATACAATTCCCATACAACATCTACATCTCCAAAATAAACAACGTTCCTCAGGACCAGGGTCCTCAACACAGTACACACATACAACTCCCAAACAACATCTACACCTCCAAAATAAACAACGTTCCTCCAGACCATGGTGTACAACACAGTACATACATACATCTCCCATACAACATCTACACCTCCAAAATAAACAACGTTCCTCCGGAACAGGTTCCACAACACAGTACATATATACAACTCCCCTACAACATCTACACCTCCAAAATAAACAACGTTCCACCGGACCAGGGTCCAGAACACAGTAAGTACATACAACTCCCATACGACATCTACACCTCGAAAATAAACAACGTTCCTCCCGGACCAGGGTCCACAACACAGTACATGCTTACAACTCCCATACAACATTTACACCTCCAAAATAAACAACGTTCCTCCGGACCAGGGTGCACAACACAGTAGATACATACAACTCCCATACAACATCTACACCTCGAAATTAAACAACGTTCCTCCGTACCAAGGTCCACAACACAGTACATACATACAACTCCCATACAACATCTAAACCTCCAAAATAAACAACGTTCCTCCGGACCAGGGTGCACAACACAATACATACATACAACTCCCATACAACATCTACACCTCCAAAATAAACAACGTTCCTCCGGACCAGGGTCCACAGCACAGTACATACATACAACTCCCATACAACATCTACACCTCCAAAATAAACAACGTTCCTCCGGACCAGGGTCCACAACACAGTACTTACATACAACTCTCGTACAACACCTACACCTCCAAAATAAACAACGTAACTCCGGACCAGGGTCCACAACACAGTACATACATACAACTCCCATACAACATCTACACATCAAAATAAACAACGTTCCACCGGACCAGGGTCCACAACACAGTACATACATACAACTCCCGTACAACACCTACATCTCCAAAATAAACAACGTTCCTCCGGACCAGGGTCCACAACACAGTACATACATACAATTCCCATACAACATCAACACCTCCAAAATAAACAACGTTCCTCTGGACCAGGGTCCACAACACAGTACATACAGACAGCTCCCATACAACATCTACACCTCCAAAATAAACAACGTTCCTCCAGACCAGGGTCCACAACACAGTACATACATACAACTCCCAAACAACATCTACACCTCCAAAATAAACAACGTTCCTCCTGACCAGGGTGCACAACACAGTACATACATACAACTCCCATACAACATCTACTCCTCCAAAATAAACAACGTTCCTCCCGGACCAGGGTGCACAACACAGTAGATACATACAACTCCCATACAACATCTACACCTCCAAAATAAACAACGTTCCTCTGGACCAGGGTCCACAACACAGTACATACAGACAGCTCCCAAACAGCATCTACACCTCCAAAATAAACAACGTTCCTCCGGACCAGGGTGCACAACACAGTACATACATACAACTCCCAAACAACATCTACAACTCCAAAATAAACAAATTTCCTCCCGGACCAGGGTCCAGAACACAGTACATACATACAACTCCCATACGACATCTACACCTCGAAAATAAACAACGTTCCTCCCGGACCAGAGTCCACAACACAGTACATACATGCAACTCCCGTACAACATTTACACCTCCAAAATAAACAACGTTCCTCCGGACCAGGGTCCACAACACAGTACATACATACAACTCCCATAAAACATCTACACCTCCAAAATAAACAACGTTCCTCCGGACCAGGGTCCACAGCACAGTACATACATACAACTCCCATACAACATCAACACCTCCAAAATAAACAACGTTCCTCCGGACCAGGGTCCAGAACACAGTACATACATACAACTCCCGTACAACACCTACACCTCAAAAATAAACAACGTTCCTCCGGACCAGGGTCCACAACACAGTATATACATACAACTCCCATACAACATCTAAACCTCCAAAATAAACAACGTTCCACTGGACCAGGGTCCACAACACAGTACATACATACATCTCCCATACAACATCTACACCTCCAAAATAAACAACGTTCCTCCAGACCATGGTGTACAACACAGTACATACATACAACTCCCATACAACATCTACATCTCCAAAATAAACAACGTTCCACCGGACCAGGGTCCAGAACACAGTAAGTACATACAACTCCCATACGACATCTACACCTCGAAAATAAACAACGTTCCTCCCGGACCAGGGTCCACAACACAGTACATGCTTACAACTCCCATACAACATTTACACCTCCAAAATAAACAACGTTCCTCCGGACCAGGGTGCACAACACAGTAGATACATACAACTCCCATACAACATCTACACCTCGAAATTAAACAACGTTCCTCCGTACCAGGGTCCACAACACAGTACATACATACAACTCCCATACAACATCTAAACCTCCAAAATAAACAACGTTCCTCCGGACCAGGGTGCACAACACAATACATACATACAACTCCCATACAACATCTACACCTCCAAAATAAACAACGTTCCTCCGGACCAGGGTCCACAGCACAGTACATACATACAACTCCCATACAACATCTACACCTCCAAAATAAACAACGTTCCTCCGGACCAGGGTCCACAACACAGTACTTACATACAACTCTCGTACAACACCTACACCTCCAAAATAAACAACGTAACTCCGGACCAGGGTCCACAACACAGTACATACATACAACTCCCATACAACATCTACACATCAAAATAAACAACGTTCCACCGGACCAGGGTCCACAACACAGTACATACATACAACTCCCGTACAACACCTACATCTCCAAAATAAACAACGTTCCTCCGGACCAGGGTCCACAACACAGTACATACATACAATTCCCATACAACATCAACACCTCCAAAATAAACAACGTTCCTCCCGGACCAGGGTCCACAACACAGTACATGCTTACAACTCCCATACAACATTTACACCTCCAAAATAAACAACGTTCCTCCTGACCAGGGTGCACAACACAGTAGATACATAAAACTCCCATACAACATCTACACCTGCAAAATAAACAACGTTCCTCTGGACCAGGGTCCACAACACAGTACATACAGACAGCTCCCATACAACATCTACACCTCCAAAATAAACAACGTTCCTCCAGACCAGGGTCCACAACACAGTACATACATACAACTCCCAAACAACATCTACACCTCCAAAATAAACAACGTTCCTCCGGACCAGGGTGCACAACACAGTACATACATACAACTCCCATACAACATCTACTCCTCCAAAATAAACAACGTTCCTCCCGGACCAGGGTGCACAACACAGTAGATACATACAACTCCCATACAACATCTACACCTCCAAAATAAACAACGTTCCTCTGGACCAGGGTCCACAACACAGTACATACAGACAGCTCCCAAACAGCATCTACACCTCCAAAATAAACAACGTTCCTCCGGACCAGGGTGCACAACACAGTACATACATACAACTCCCAAACAACATCTACAACTCCAAAATAAACAAATTTCCTCCCGGACCAGGGTCCAGAACACAGTACATACATACAACTCCCATACGACATCTACACCTCGAAAATAAACAACGTTCCTCCCGGACCAGAGTCCACAACACAGTACATACATGCAACTCCCGTACAACATTTACACCTCCAAAATAAACAACGTTCCTCCGGACCAGGGTCCACAACACAGTACATACATACAACTCCCATAAAACATCTAAACCTCCAAAATAAACAACGTTCCTCCGGACCAGGGTGCACAACACAATACATACATACAACTCCCATACAACATCTACACCTCCAAAATAAACAACGTTTCTCCGGACCAGGGTCCACAGCACAGTACATACATACAACTCCCATACAACATCAACACCTCCAAAATAAACAACGTTCCTCCGGACCAGGGTCCACAACACAGTACATACATACAACTCCCGTACAACACCTACACCTCAAAAATAAACAACGTTCCTCCGGACCAGGGTCCACAACACAGTATATACATACAACTCCCATACAACATCTAAACCTCCAAAATAAACAACGTTCCACTGGACCAGGGTCCACAACACAGTACATACATACATCTCCCATACAACATCTACACCTCCAAAATAAACAACGTTCCTCCAGACCATGGTGTACAACACAGTACATACATACAACTCCCATACAACATCTACATCTCCAAAATAAACAACGTTCCTCAGGACCAGGGTCCTCAACACAGTACACACATACAACTCCCAAACAACATCTACACCTCCAAAATAAACAACGTTCCTCAAGACCATGGTGTACAACACAGTACATACATACATCTCCCATACAACATCTACACCTCCAAAATAAACAACGTTCCTCCCGGACCAGGGTCCACAACACAGTACATATATACAACTCCCATACAACATCTACACCTCCAAAATAAACAACGTTCCACCGGACCAGGGTCCAGAACACAGTACGTACATACAACTCCCATACGACATCTACACCTCAAAAATAAACATCGTTCCTCCCGGACCAGGGTCCACAACACAGTACATGCTTACAACTCCCATACAACATTTACACCTCCAAAATAAACAACGTTCCTCCGGACCAGGGTGCACAACACAGTAGATACATACAACTCCCATACAACATCTACACCTCCAAATTAAACAACGTTCCTCCGGACCAGGGTGCACAACACATTACATACATACAACTCCCATACAGCATCTACACCTCCAAAATAAACAACGTTCCTCTGGACCAGGGTCCACAACACAGTACATACAGACAGCTCCCATACATCATCTACACCTCGAAAATAAACAACGTTCCTCCGGACCAGGGTGCACAACACAGTACATACATACATCTCCCATACAACATCTACACATCCAAAATAAACAACGTTCCTCCGGACCAGGGTGCACAACACAGTACATACTTACAACTCCCAAACAACATCTACACCTCCAAAATTAACAAAGTTCCTCAGGACCAGGGTGCACAACACAGTACATACATAAAACTCCCATACAACATCTACACATCAAAATAAACAAAGTTCCTCCGGACCAGTGTGCACAACACAGTACAAACATACAACTCCCATACAGCATCTACACCTCCAAAATAAACAACGTTCCTCCGGACCAGGGTCCACAACACAGTACATACATACAACTCCCATACAACATCTAAACATACAAAATGAACAACGTTCCTCCGGACCAGGGTGCACAACACAATACATACATACAACTCCCATACAACATCTACACCTCCAAAATAAACAACGTTCCTCCGGACCAGGGTCCACAGCACACAACATACATACAACTCCCATACAACATCTACACCTCCAAAATAAACAACGTTCCTCCGGACCAGGGTGCACAACACATTACATACATACAACTCCCATACAACATCTACACATCCAAAATAAACAACGTTCCTCCGGACCAGGGTCCACAACACAGTACATACATACAACTCCCATACAACATCTACACCTCGAAATTAAACAACGTTCCTCCGGACCAGGGTGCACAACACATTACATACATACAACTCCCATACAACATCTACACATCCAAAATAAACAACGTTCCTCCGGACCAGGGTCCACAACACAGTACTTACATACAACTCCCATACAGCATCTACACCTCCAAAATAAACAACGTTCCACCGGACCAGGGTCCAGAACACAGTACGTACATACAACTCCCATACGACATCTACACCTCAAAAATAAACATCGTTCCTCCCGGACCAGGGTCCACAACACAGTACATGCTTACAACTCCCATACAACATTTACACCTCCAAAATAAACAACGTTCCTCCGGACCAGGGTGCACAACACAGTAGATACATACAACTCCCATACAACATCTACACCTCGAAATTAAACAACGTTCCTCCGGACCAGGGTGCACAACACATTACATACATACAACTCCCATACAGCATCTACACCTCCAAAATAAACAACGTTCCTCTGGACCAGGGTCCACAACACAGTACATACAGACAGCTCCCATACAACATCTACACCTCGAAAATAAACAACGTTCCTCCGGACCAGGGTGCACAACACAGTACATACATACATCTCACATACAACATCTACACATCCAAAATAAACAACGTTCCTCCGGACCAGGGTGCACAACACAGTACATACTTACAACTCCCAAACAACATCTACACCTCCAAAATTAACAAAGTTCCTCCGGACCAGGGTGCACAACACAGTACATACATACAACTCCCATACAACATCTACACATCAAAATAAACAAAGTTCCTCCCGGACCAGGGTCCAGAACACAGTACATACATACAACTCCCATACAACATCTACACCTCCAAAATAAACAACGTTCCTCCGGACCAGTGTGCACAACACAGTACAAACATACAACTCCCATACAGCATCTACACCTCCAAAATAAACAACGTTCCTCCGGACCAGGGTCCACAACACAGTACATAAATACAACTCCCATACAACATCTAAACATACAAAATAAACAACGTTCCTCCGGACCAGGGTGCACAACACAATACATACATACAACTCCCATACAACATCTACACCTCCAAAATAAACAACGTTCCTCCGGACCAGGGTCCACAGCACACAACATACATACAACTCCCATACAACATCTACACCTCCAAAATAAACAACGTTCCTCCGGACCAGGGTGCACAACACATTACATACATACAACTCCCATACAACATCTACACATCCAAAATAAACAACGTTCCTCCGGACCAGGGTCCACAACACAGTACATACATACAACTCCCATACAACATCTACACCTCGAAATTAAACAACGTTCCTCCGGACCAGGGTGCACAACACATTACATACATACAACTCCCATACAACATCTACACATCCAAAATAAACAACGTTCCTCCGGACCAGGGTCCACAACACAGTACTTACATACAACTCCCATACAGCATCTACACCTCGAAAATAAACAACGTTCCTCTGGACCTGGGTCCACAACACAGTACATACAGACAGCTCCCATACAACATCTACACCTCGAAAAAAAACAACGTTCCTCCGGACCAGGGTGCACAACACAGTACATACATACAACTCCCATACAACATCTACACATCCAAAATAAACAACGTTCCACCGGACCAGGGTGCACAACACAGTACATACTTACAACTCCCAAACAACATCTACACCTCCGAAATAAACAAAGTTCCTCCGGACCAGGGTGCACAACACATTACATACATACAACTCCCATACAACATCTACACATCCAAAATAAACAACGTTCCTCCGGACCAGGGTGCACAACACAGTACGTACATACAACTCCCAAACAACATTTACACCTCCAAAATAAACAAAGTTCCTCCCGGACCAGGGTCCAGAACACAGTACATACATACAACACCCATACAACATCTACACCTCCAAAATAAACAACGTTCCTCCGGACCAGTGTGCACAACACAGTACAAACATACAACTCCCATACAGCATCTACACCTCCAAAATAAACAACGTTCCTCCGGACCAGGGTCCACAACACAGTACATACATACAACACCCATACAACATTTACACCTCCAAAATAAACAAAGTTCCTCCGGACCAGGGTCCACAACACAGTACATACATACAACTCCCATACAACATCTAAACCTCCAAAATAAACAACGTTCCTCCGGACCAGGGTGCACAACACAATACATACATACAACTCCCATACAACATCTACACCTCCAAAATAAACAACGTTCCTCCGGACCAGGGTCCACAGCACAGTACATACATACAACTCCCATACAACATCTACACCTCCAAAATAAACAACGTTCCTCCGGACCAGGGTCCACAACACAGTACTTACATACAACTCCCGTACAACACCTACACCTCCAAAATAAACAACGTAACTCCGGACCAGGGTCCACAACACAGTACATACATACAACTCCCATACAACATCTACACCTCCAAAATAAACAACGTTCCACCGGACCAGGGTCCACAACACAGTACATACATACAACTCCCGTACAACACCTACATCTCCAAAATAAACAACGTTCCTCCGGACCAGGGTCCACAACACAGTACATACATACAATTCCCATACAACATCAACACCTCAAAATAAACAACGTTCCTCCCGGACCAGGGTCCAGAACACAGTACATACATACAACTCCCATACGACATCTACACCTCGAAAATAAACAACGTTCCTCCCGGACCAGGGTCCACAACACAGTTCATGCTTACAACTCCCATACAACATTTACACCTCCAAAATAAACAACGTTCCTCCTGACCAGGGTGCACAACACAGTAGATACATACAACTCCCATACAACATCTACACCTGCAAAATAAACAACGTTCCTCTGGACCAGAGTCCACAACACAGTACATACAGACAGCTCCCATACAACATCTACACCTCCAAAATAAACAACGTTCCTCCAGACCAGGGTCCACAACACAGTACATACATACAACTCCCAAACAACATCTACACCTCCAAAATAAACAACGTTCCTCCGGACCAGGGTGCACAACACAGTACATACATACAACTCCCATACAACATCTACACCTCCAAAATAAACAACGTTCCTCCCGGACCAGGGTGCACAACACAGTAGATACATACAACTCCCATACAACATCTACACCTCCAAAATAAACAACGTTCCTCTGGACCAGGGTCCACAACACAGTACATACAGACAGCTCCCAAACAGCATCTACACCTCCAAAATAAACAACGTTCCTCCGGACCAGGGTGCACAACACAGTACATACATACAACTCCCAAACAACATCTACAACTCCAAAATAAACAAATTTCCTCCCGGACCAGGGTCCAGAACACAGTACGTACATACAACTCCCATACGACATCTACACCTCGAAAATAAACAACGTTCCTCCCGGACCAGGGTCCACAACACAGTACATACATGCAACTCCCGTACAACACCTACACCTCAAAAATAAACAACGTTCCTCCGGACCAGGGTCCACAACACAGTATATACATACAACTCCCATACAACATCTAAACCTCCAAAATATACAACGTTCCACTGGACCAGGGTCCACAACACAGTACGTACATACATTTCCCATACAACATCTACACCTCCAAAATAAACAACGTTCCTCCAGACCATGGTGTACAACAGAGTACATACATACAACTCCCATACAACATCTACATCTCCAAAATAAACAACGTTCCTCAGGACCAGGGTCCTCAACACAGTACACACATACAACTCCCAAACAACATCTACACCTCCAAAATAAACAACGTTCCTCCAGACCATGGTGTACAACACAGTACATACATACATCTCCCATACAACATCTACACCTCCAAAATAAACAACGTTCCTCCCGGACCAGGGTCCACAACACAGTACATATATACAACTCCCATACAACATCTACACCTCCAAAATAAACAACGTTCCACCGGACCAGGGTCCAGAACACAGTACGTACATACAACTCCCATAAGACATCTACACCTCAAAAATAAACATCGTTCCTCCCGGACCAGGGTCCACAACACAGCACATGCTTACAACTCCCATACAACATTTACACCTCCAAAATAAACAACGTTCCTCCGGACCAGGGTGCACAACACAGTAGATACATACAACTCCCATACAACATCTACACCTCGAAATTAAACAACGTTCCTCCGGACCAGGGTGCACAACACATTACATACATACAACTCCCATACAGCATCTACACCTCCAAAATAAACAACGTTCCTCTGGACCAGGGTCCACAACACAGTACATACAGACAGCTCCCATACAACATCTACACCTCGAAAATAAACAACGTTCCTCCGGACCAGGGTGCACAACACAGTACATACATACATCTCCCATACAACAACTACACATCCAAAATAAACAACGTTCCTCCGGACCAGGGTGCACAACACAGTACATACTTACAACTCCCAAACAACATCTACACCTCCAAAATTAACAAAGTTCCTCCGGACCAGGGTGCACAACACAGTACATACATACAACTCCCATACAACATCTACACATCAAAATAAACAAAGTTCCTCCCGGACCAGGGTCCAGAACACAGTACATACATACAACTCCCATACAACATCTACACCTCCAAAATAAACAACGTTCCTCCGGACCAGTGTGCACAACACAGTACAAACATACAACTCCCATACAGCATCTACACCTCCAAAATAAACAACGTTCCTCCGGACCAGGGTCCACAACACAGTACATACATACAACTCCCATACAACATCTAAACCTCCAAAATAAACAACGTTCCTCCGGACCAGGGTGCACAACACAATACATACATACAACTCCCATACAACATCTACACCTCCAAAATAAACAACGTTCCTCCGGACCAGGGTCCACAGCACACAACATACATACAACTCCCATACAACATCTACACCTCCAAAATAAACAACGTTCCTCCGGACCAGGGTGCACAACACATTACATACATACAACTCCCATACAACATCTACACATCCAAAATAAACAACGTTCCTCCGGACCAGGGTCCACAACACAGTACATACATACAACTCCCATACAACATCTACACCTCGAAATTAAACAACGTTCCTCCGGACCAGGGTGCACAACACATTACATACATACAACTCCCATACAACATCTACACATCCAAAATAAACAACGTTCCTCCGGACCAGGGTCCACAACACAGTACTTACATACAACTCCCATACAGCATCTACACCTCGAAAATAAACAACGTTCCTCTGGACCTGGGTCCACAACACAGTACATACAGACAGCTCCCATACAACATCTACACCTCGAAAATAAACAACGTTCCTCCTGACCAGGGTGCACAACACAGTACATACATACAACTCCCATACAACATCTACACATCCAAAATAAACAACGTTCCACCGGACCAGGGTGCACAACACAGTACATACTTACAACTCCCAAACAACATCTACACCTCCGAAATAAACAAAGTTCCTCCGGACCAGGGTGCACAACACATTACATACATACAACTCCCATACAACATCTACACATCCAAAATAAACAACGTTCCTCCGGACCAGGGTGCACAACACAGTACATACATACAACTCCCAAACAACATTTACACCTCCAAAATAAACAAAGTTCCTCCCGGACCAGGGTCCAGAACACAGTACATACATACAACACCCATACAACATCTACACCTCCAAAATAAACAACGTTCCTCCGGACCAGTGTCCACAACACAGTACAAACATACAACTCCCATACAGCATCTACACCTCCAAAATAAACAACGTTCCTCCGGACCAGGGTCCACAACACAGTACATACATACAACACCCATACAACATTTACACCTCCAAAATAAACAAAGTTCCTCCGGACCAGGGTCCACAACACAGTACATACATACAACTCCCATACAACATCTAAACCTCCAAAATAAACAACGTTCCTCCGGACCAGGGTGCACAACACAATACATACATACAACTCCCATACAACATCTACACCTCCAAAATAAACAACGTTCCTCCGGACCAGGGTCCACAGCACAGTACATACATACAACTCCCATACAACATCTACACCTCCAAAATAAACAACGTTCCTCCGGACCAGGGTCCACAACACAGTACTTACATACAACTCCCGTACAACACCTACACCTCCAAAATAAACAACGTAACTCCGGACCAGGGTCCACAACACAGTACATACATACAACTCCCATACAACATCTACACCTCCAAAATAAACAACGTTCCACCGGACCAGGGTCCACAACACAGTACATACATACAACTCCCGTACAACACCTACATCTCCAAAATAAACAACGTTCCTCCGGACCAGGGTCCACAACACAGTACATACATACAATTCCCATACAACATCAACACCTCCAAAATAAACAACGTTCCTCCCGGACCAGGGTCCAGAACACAGTACGTACATACAACTCCCATACGACATCTACACCTCGAAAATAAACAACGTTCCTCCCGGACCAGGGTCCACAACACAGTACATGCTTACAACTCCCATACAACATTTACACCTCCAAAATAAACAACGTTCCTCCTGACCAGGGTGCACAACACAGTAGATACATACAACTCCCATACAACATCTACACCTGCAAAATAAACAACGTTCCTCTGGACCAGAGTCCACAACACAGTACATACAGACAGCTCCCATACAACATCTACACCTCCAAAATAAACAACGTTCCTCCAGACCAGGGTCCACAACACAGTACATACATACAACTCCCAAACAACATCTACACCTCCAAAATAAACAACGTTCCTCCGGACCAGGGTGCACAACACAGTACATACATACAACTCCCATACAACATCTACACCTCCAAAATAAACAAAGTTCCTCCCGGACCAGGGTGCACAACACAGTAGATACATACAACTCCCATACAACATCTACACCTCCAAAATAAACAACGTTCCTCTGGACCAGGGTCCACAACACAGTACATACAGACAGCTCCCAAACAGCATCTACACCTCCAAAATAAACAACGTTCCTCCGGACCAGGGTGCACAACACAGTACATACATACAACTCCCAAACAACATCTACAACTCCAAAATAAACAAATTTCCTCCCGGACCAGGGTCCAGAACACAGTACGTACATACAACTCCCATACGACATCTACACCTCGAAAATAAACAACGTTCCTCCCGGACCAGGGTCCACAACACAGTACATACATGCAACTCCCATACAACATTTACACCTCCAAAATAAACAACGTTCTTCCAGACCAGGGTCCACAACACAGTACATACATACAACTCCCATAAAACATCTAAACCTCCAAAATAAACAACGTTCCTCCGGACCAGGGTGCACAACACAATACATACATACAACTCCCATACAACATCTACACCTCCAAAATAAACAACGTTCCTCCGGACCAGGGTCCACAGCACAGTACATACATACAACTCCCATACAACATCAACACCTCCAAAATAAACAACGTTCCTCCGGACCAGGGTGCACAACACATTACATACATACAACTCCCATACAACATCTACACATCCAAAATAAACAACGTTCCTCCGGACCAGGGTCCACAACACAGTACTTACATACAACTCCCATACAGCATCTACACCTCGAAAATAAACAACGTTCCTCTGGACCTGGGTCCACAACACAGTACATACAGACAGCTCCCATACAACATCTACACCTCGAAAATAAACAACGTTCCTCCGGACCAGGGTGCACAACACAGTACATACATACAACTCCCATACAACATCTACACATCCAAAATAAACAACGTTCCACCGGACCAGGGTGCACAACACAGTACATACTTACAACTCCCAAACAACATCTACACCTCCGAAATAAACAAAGTTCCTCCGGACCAGGGTGCACAACACATTACATACATACAACTCCCATACAACATCTACACATCCAAAATAAACAACGTTCCTCCGGACCAGGGTGCACAACACAGTACATACATACAACTCCCAAACAACATTTACACCTCCAAAATAAACAAAGTTCCTCCCGGACCAGGGTCCAGAACACAGTACGTACATACAACTCCCATACGACATCTACACCTCGAAAATAAACAACGTTCCTCCCGGACCAGGGTCCACAACACAGTACATACATGCAACTCCCATACAACATTTACACCTCCAAAATAAACAACGTTCCTCCAGACCAGGGTCCACAACACAGTACATACATACAACTCCCATAAAACATCTAAACCTCCAAAATAAACAACGTTCCTCCGGACCAGGGTGCACAACACAATACATACATACAACTCCCATACAACATCTACACCTCCAAAATAAACAACGTTCCTCCGGACCAGGGTCCACAGCACAGTACATACATACAACTCCCATACAACATCAACACCTCCAAAATAAACAACGTTCCTCCGGACCAGGGTGCACAACACATTACATACATACAACTCCCATACAACATCTACACATCCAAAATAAACAACGTTCCTCCGGACCAGGGTCCACAACACAGTACTTACATACAACTCCCATACAGCATCTACACCTCGAAAATAAACAACGTTCCTCTGGACCTGGGTCCACAACACAGTACATACAGACAGCTCCCATACAACATCTACACCTCGAAAATAAACAACGTTCCTCCGGACCAGGGTGCACAACACAGTACATACATACAACTCCCATACAACATCTACACATCCAAAATAAACAACGTTCCACCGGACCAGGGTGCACAACACAGTACATACTTACAACTCCCAAACAACATCTACACCTCCGAAATAAACAAAGTTCCTCCGGACCAGGGTGCACAACACATTACATACATACAACTCCCATACAACATCTACACATCCAAAATAAACAACGTTCCTCCGGACCAGGGTGCACAACACAGTACATACATACAACTCCCAAACAACATTTACACCTCCAAAATAAACAAAGTTCCTCCCGGACCAGGGTCCAGAACACAGTACATACATACAACACCAATACAACATCTACACCTCCAAAATAAACAACGTTCCTCCGGACCAGTGTCCACAACACAGTACAAACATACAACTCCCATACAGCATCTACACCTCCAAAATAAACAACGTTCCTCCGGACCAGGGTCCACAACACAGTACATACATACAACACCCATACAACATTTACACCTCCAAAATAAACAAAGTTCCTCCGGACCAGGGTCCACAACACAGTACATACATACAACTCCCATACAACATCTAAACCTCCAAAATAAACAACGTTCCTCCGGACCAGGGTGCACAACACAATACATACATACAACTCCCATACAACATCTACACCTCCAAAATAAACAACGTTCCTCCGGACCAGGGTCCACAGCACAGTACATACATACAACTCCCATACAACATCTACACCTCCAAAATAAACAACGTTCCTCCGGACCAGGGTCCACAACACAGTACTTACATACAACTCCCGTACAACACCTACACCTCCAAAATAAACAACGTAACTCCGGACCAGGGTCCACAACACAGTACATACATACAACTCCCATACAACATCTACACCTCCAAAATAAACAACGTTCCACCGGACCAGGGTCCACAACACAGTACATACATACAACTCCCGTACAACACCTACATCTCCAAAATAAACAACGTTCCTCCGGACCAGGGTCCACAACACAGTACATACATACAATTCCCATACAACATCAACACCTCCAAAATAAACAACGTTCCTCCCGGACCAGGGTCCAGAACACAGTACGTACATACAACTCCCATACGACATCTACACCTCGAAAATAAACAACGTTCCTCCCGGACCAGGGTCCACAACACAGTACATGCTTACAACTCCCATACAACATTTACACCTCCAAAATAAACAACGTTCCTCCTGACCAGGGTGCACAACACAGTAGATACATACAACTCCCATACAACATCTACACCTGCAAAATAAACAACGTTCCTCTGGACCAGAGTCCACAACACAGTACATACAGACAGCTCCCATACAACATCTACACCTCCAAAATAAACAACGTTCCTCCAGACCAGGGTCCACAACACAGTACATACATACAACTCCCAAACAACATCTACACCTCCAAAATAAACAACGTTCCTCCGGACCAGGGTGCACAACACAGTACATACATACAACTCCCATACAACATCTACACCTCCAAAATAAACAAAGTTCCTCCCGGACCAGGGTGCACAACACAGTAGATACATACAACTCCCATACAACATCTACACCTCCAAAATAAACAACGTTCCTCTGGACCAGGGTCCACAACACAGTACATACAGACAGCTCCCAAACAGCATCTACACCTCCAAAATAAACAACGTTCCTCCGGACCAGGGTGCACAACACAGTACATACATACAACTCCCAAACAACATCTACAACTCCAAAATAAACAAATTTCCTCCCGGACCAGGGTCCAGAACACAGTACGTACATACAACTCCCATACGACATCTACACCTCGAAAATAAACAACGTTCCTCCCGGACCAGGGTCCACAACACAGTACATACATGCAACTCCCATACAACATTTACACCTCCAAAATAAACAACGTTCCTCCAGACCAGGGTCCACAACACAGTACATACATACAACTCCCATAAAACATCTAAACCTCCAAAATAAACAACGTTCCTCCGGACCAGGGTGCACAACACAATACATACATACAACTCCCATACAACATCTACACCTAAAAAATAAACAACGTTCCTCCGGACCAGGGTCCACAGCACAGTACATACATACAACTCCCATACAACATCAACACCTCCAAAATAAACAACGTTCCTCCGGACCAGGGTCCACAACACAGTACATACAAACAACTCCCGTACAACACCTACACCTCAAAAATAAACAACGTTCCTCCGGACCAGGGTCCACAACACAGTATATACATACAACTCCCATACAACATCTACACCTCCAAAATAAACAACGTTCCACTGGACCAGGGTCCACAACACAGTACATACATACATCTCCCATACAACATCTACACCTCCAAAATAAACAACGTTCCTCCAGACCATGGTGTACAACACAGTACATACATACAACTCCCATACAACATCTACAGCTCCAAAATAAACAACGTTCCTCAGGACCACGGTCCTCAACACAGTACACACATACAACTCCCAAACAACATCTACACCTCCAAAATAAACAACGTTCCTCCAGACCATGGTGTACAACACAGTACATACATACATCTCCCATACAACATCTACACCTCCAAAATAAACAACGTTCCTCCGGAACAGGTTCCACAACACAGTACATATATACAACTCCCATACAACATCTACACCTCCAAAATAAACAACGTTCCACCGGACCAGGGTCCAGAACACAGTACGTACATACAACTCCCATACGACATCTACACCTCGAAAATAAACAACGTTCCTCCCGGACCAGGGTCCACAACACAGTACATGCTTACAACTCCCATACAACATTTACACCTCCAAAATAAACAACGTTCCTCCGGACCAGGGTGCACAACACAGTAGATACATACAACTCCCATACAACATCTACACCTGCAAAATAAACAACGTTCCTCTGGACCAGGGTCCACAACACAGTACATACAGACAGCTCCCATACAACATCTACACCTCCAAAATAAACAACGTTCCTCTGGACCAAGGTCCACAACACAGTACATACAGACAGCTCCCAAACAGCATCTACACCTCCAAAATAAACAACGTTCCTCCGGACCAGGGTGCACAACACAGTACATACATACAACGCCCAAACAACATCTACACCTCCAAAATAAACAAATTTCCTCCCGGACCAGGGTCCAGAACACAGTACGTACATACAACTCCCATACGACATCTACACCTCGAAAATAAACAACGTTCCTCCCGGACCAGGGTCCACAACACAGTACATACATGCAACTCCCATACAACATTTACACCTCCAAAATAAACAACGTTCCTCCGGACCAGGGTCCACAACACAGTACATACATACAACTCTCATACAACATCTACATCTCCAAAATAAACAACGTTCCTCAGGACCAGGGTCCTCAACACAGTACACACATACAACTCCCAAACAACATTTACACCTCCAAAATAAACAACGTTCCTCCGGAACAGTATCCACAACACAGTACATATATACAACTCCCATACAACATCTACACCTCCAAAATAAACAACGTTCCACCGGACCAGGGTGCACAACACAGTACATTCATACAACTCGAATACAATATCTACACCTCCAAAATAAACAACGTTCCTCCGGACCGGGGTGCACAACACCGTGCATACATACAAATCCCATACAATATCAACACCTGCAAAATAAACGATGTTCCTCAGGACCAGGGTCCTCAACACAGTACACACATACAACTCGCTTACAACATCTACACCTCCAAAATAAACAACGTTCCTCCGGACCAGGGTCCACAGCACACAACATACATACAACTCCCATACAACATCTACACCTCCAAAATAAACAACGTTCCTCCGGACCAGGGTGCACAACACAATACATACATACAACTCCCATACAACATCTACACCTCCAAAATAAACAACGTTCCTCCGGACCAGGGTCCACAGCACAGTACATACATACAACTCCCATACAACATCTACACCTCCAAAATAAACAACGTTCCTCCGGACCAGGGTCCACAACACAGTACTTACATACAACTCCCGTACAACACCTACACCTCCAAAATAAACAACGTAACTCCGGACCAGGGTCCACAACACAGTACATACATACAACTCCCATACAACATCTACACCTCCAAAATAAACAACGTTCCACCGGACCAGGGTCCACAACACAGTACATACATACAACTCCCGTACAACACCTACATCTCCAAAATAAACAACGTTCCTCCGGACCAGGGTCCACAACACAGTACATACATACAATTCCCATACAACATCAACACCTCCAAAATAAACAACGTTCCTCCCGGACCAGGGTCCAGAACACAGTACGTACATACAACTCCCATACGACATCTACACATCGAAAATAAACAACGTTCCTCCCGGACCAGGGTCCACAACACAGTACATGCTTACAACTCCCATACAACATTTACACCTCCAAAATAAACAACGTTCCTCCTGACCAGGGTGCACAACACAGTAGATACATACAACTCCCATACAACATCTACACCTGCAAAATAAACAACGTTCCTCTGGACCAGAGTCCACAACACAGTACATACAGACAGCTCCCATACAACATCTACACCTCCAAAATAAACAACGTTCCTCCAGACCAGGGTCCACAACACAGTACATACATACAACTCCCAAACAACATCTACACCTCCAAAATAAACAACGTTCCTCCGGACCAGGGTGCACAACACAGTACATACATACAACTCCCATACAACATCTACACCTCCAAAATAAACAAAGTTCCTCCCGGACCAGGGTGCACAACACAGTAGATACATACAACTCCCATACAACATCTACACCTCCAAAATAAACAACGTTCCTCTGGACCAGGGTCCACAACACAGTACATACAGACAGCTCCCAAACAGCATCTACACCTCCAAAATAAACAACGTTCCTCCGGACCAGGGTGCACAACACAGTACATACATACAACTCCCAAACAACATCTACAACTCCAAAATAAACAAATTTCCTCCCGGACCAGGGTCCAGAACACAGTACGTACATACAACTCCCATACGACATCTACACCTCGAAAATAAACAACGTTCCTCCCGGACCAGGGTCCACAACACAGTACATACATGCAACTCCCATACAACATTTACACCTCCAAAATAAACAACGTTCCTCCAGACCAGGGTCCACAACACAGTACATACATACAACTCCCATAAAACATCTAAACCTCCAAAATAAACAACGTTACTCCGGACCAGGGTGCACAACACAATACATACATACAACTCCCATACAACATCTACACCTCCAAAATAAACAACGTTCCTCCGGACCAGGGTCCACAGCACAGTACATACATACAACTCCCATACAACATCAACACCTCCAAAATAAACAACGTTCCTCCGCACCAGGGTCCACAACACAGTACATACATACAACTCCCGTACAATACCTACACCTCAAAAATAAACAACGTTCCTCCGGACCAGGGTCCACAACACAGTATATACATACAACTCCCATACAACATCTACACCTCCAAAATAAACAACGTTCCACTGGACCAGGGTCCACAACACAGTACATACATACATCTCCCATACAACATCTACACCTCCAAAATAAACAACGTTCCTCCAGACCATGGTGTACAACACAGTACATACATACAACTCCCATACAACATCTACAGCTCCAAAATAAACAACGTTCCTCAGGACCACGGTCCTCAACACAGTACACACATACAACTCCCAAACAACATCTACACCTCCAAAATAAACAACGTTCCTCCAGACCATGGTGTACAACACAGTACATACATACATCTCCCATACAACATCTACACCTCCAAAATAAACAACGTTCCTCCGGAACAGGTTCCACAACACAGTACATATATACAACTCCCATACAACATCTACACCTCCAAAATAAACAACGTTCCACCGGACCAGGGTCCAGAACACAGTACGTACATACAACTCCCATACGACATCTGCACCTCGAAAATAAACAACGTTCCTCCCGGACCAGGGTCCACAACACAGTACATGCTTACAACTCCCATACAACATTTACACCTCCAAAATATACAACGTTCCTCCGGACCAGGGTGCACAACACAGTAGATACATACAACTCCCATACAACATCTACACCTGCAAAATAAACAACGTTCCTCTGGACCAGGGTCCACAACACAGTACATACAGACAGCTCCCATACAACATCTACACCTCCAAAATAAACAACGTTCCTCTGGACCAAGGTCCACAACACAGTACATACAGACAGCTCCCAAACAGCATCTACACCTCCAAAATAAACAACGTTCCTCCGGACCAGGGTGCACAACACAGTACATACATACAACTCCCAAACAACATCTACACCTCCAAAATAAACAAATTTCCTCCCGGACCAGGGTCCAGAACACAGTACGTACATACAACTCCCATACGACATCTACACCTCGAAAATAAACAACGTTCCTCCCGGACCAGGGTCCACAACACAGTACATACATGCAACTCCCATACAACATTTACACCTCCAAAATAAACAACGTTCCTCCAGACCAGGGTGTACAACACAGTACATACATACATCTCCCATACAACATCTACACCTCCAAAATAAACAACGTTCCTCCGGACCAGGGTCCACAACACAGTACTTACATACAACTCCCGTACAACACCTACACCTCCAAAATAAACAACGTAACTCCGGACCAGGGTCCACAACACAGTACATACATACAACTCCCATACAACATCTACACCTCCAAAATAAACAACGTTCCACCGGACCAGGGTCCACAACACAGTACATACATACAACTCCCGTACAACACCTACATCTCCAAAATAAACAACGTTCCTCCGGACCAGGGTCCACAACACAGTACATACATACAATTCCCATACAACATCAACACCTCCAAAATAAACAACGTTCCTCCCGGACCAGGGTCCAGAACACAGTACGTACATACAACTCCCATACGACATCTACACCTCGAAAATAAACAAATTTCCTCCCGGACCAGGGTCCAGAACACAGTACGTACATACAACTCCCATACGACATCTACACCTCGAAAATAAACAACGTTCCTCCCGGACCAGGGTCCACAACACAGTACATACATGCAACTCCCATACAACATTTACACCTCCAAAATAAACAACGTTCCTCCAGACCAGGGTCCACAACACAGTACATACATACAACTCCCATAAAACATCTAAACCTCCAAAATAAACAACGTTACTCCGGACCAGGGTGCACAACACAATACATACATACAACTCCCATACAACATCTACACCTCCAAAATAAACAACGTTCCTCCGGACCAGGGTCCACAGCACAGTACATACATACAACTCCCATACAACATCAACACCTCCAAAATAAACAACGTTCCTCCGCACCAGGGTCCACAACACAGTACATACATACAACTCCCGTACAACACCTACACCTCAAAAATAAACAACGTTCCTCCGGACCAGGGTCCACAACACAGTATATACATACAACTCCCATACAACATCTACACCTCCAAAATAAACAACGTTCCACTGGACCAGGGTCCACAACACAGTACATACATACATCTCCCATACAACATCTACACCACCAAAATAAACAACGTTCCTCCAGACCATGGTGTACAACACAGTACATACATACAACTCCCATACAACATCTACAGCTCCAAAATAAACAACGTTCCTCAGGACCACGGTCCTCAACACAGTACACACATACAACTCCCAAACAACATCTACACCTCCAAAATAAACAACGTTCCTCCAGACCATGGTGTACAACACAGTACATACATACATCTCCCATACAACATCTACACCTCCAAAATAAACAACGTTCCTCCGGAACAGGTTCCACAACACAGTACATATATACAACTCCCATACAACATCTACACCTCCAAAATAAACAACGTTCCACCGGACCAGGGTCCAGAACACAGTACGTACATACAACTCCCATACGACATCTGCACCTCGAAAATAAACAACGTTCCTCCCGGACCAGGGTCCACAACACAGTACATGCTTACAACTCCCATACAACATTTACACCTCCAAAATATACAACGTTCCTCCGGACCAGGGTGCACAACACAGTAGATACATACAACTCCCATACAACATCTACACCTGCAAAATAAACAACGTTCCTCTGGACCAGGGTCCACAACACAGTACATACAGACAGCTCCCATACAACATCTACACCTCCAAAATAAACAACGTTCCTCTGGACCAAGGTCCACAACACAGTACATACAGACAGCTCCCAAACAGCATCTACACCTCCAAAATAAACAACGTTCCTCCGGACCAGGGTGCACAACACAGTACATACATACAACTCCCAAACAACATCTACACCTCCAAAATAAACAAATTTCCTCCCGGACCAGGGTCCAGAACACAGTACGTACATACAACTCCCATACGACATCTACACCTCGAAAATAAACAACGTTCCTCCCGGACCAGGGTCCACAACACAGTACATACATGCAACTCCCATACAACATTTACACCTCCAAAATAAACAACGTTCCTCCAGACCAGGGTGTACAACACAGTACATACATACATCTCCCATACAACATCTACACCTCCAAAATAAACAACGTTCCTCCGGACCAGGGTCCACAACACAGTACTTACATACAACTCCCGTACAACACCTACACCTCCAAAATAAACAACGTAACTCCGGACCAGGGTCCACAACACAGTACATACATACAACTCCCATACAACATCTACACCTCCAAAATAAACAACGTTCCACCGGACCAGGGTCCACAACACAGTACATACATACAACTCCCGTACAACACCTACATCTCCAAAATAAACAACGTTCCTCCGGACCAGGGTCCACAACACAGTACATACATACAATTCCCATACAACATCAACACCTCCAAAATAAACAACGTTCCTCCCGGACCAGGGTCCAGAACACAGTACGTACATACAACTCCCATACGACATCTACACCTCGAAAATAAACAACGTTCCTCCCGGACCAGGGTCCACAACACAGTACATGCTTACAACTCCCATACAACATTTACACCTCCAAAATAAACAACGTTCCTCCTGACCAGGGTGCACAACACAGTAGATACATACAACTCCCATACAACATCTACACCTGCAAAATAAACAACGTTCCTCTGGACCAGAGTCCACAACACAGTACATACAGACAGCTCCCATACAACATCTACACCTCCAAAATAAACAACGTTCCTCCAGACCAGGGTCCGCAACACAGTACATACATACAACTCCCAAACAACATCTACACCTCCAAAATAAACAACGTTCCTCCGGACCAGGGTGCACAACACAGTACATACATACAACTCCCATACAACATCTACACCTCCAAAATAAACAAAGTTCCTCCCGGACCAGGGTGCACAACACAGTAGATACATACAACTCCCATACAACATCTACACCTCCAAAATAAACAACGTTCCACCGGACCAGGGTGCACAACACAGTACATTCATACAACTCGAATACAATATCTACACCTCCAAAATAAACAACGTTCCTCCGGACCGGGGTGCACAACACCGTGCATACATACAAATCCCATACAATATCAACACCTGCAAAATAAACGATGTTCCTCAGGACCAGGGTCCTCAACACAGTACACACATACAACTCGCTTACAACATCTACACCTCCAAAATAAACAACGTTCCTCCGGACCAGGGTCCACAGCACACAACATACATACAACTCCCATACAACATCTACACCTCCAAAATAAACAACGTTCCTCCGGACCAGGGTGCACAACACAATACATACATACAACTCCCATACAACATCTACACCTCCAAAATAAACAACGTTCCTCCGGACCAGGGTCCACAGCACAGTACATACATACAACTCCCATACAACATCTACACCTCCAAAATAAACAACGTTCCTCCGGACCAGGGTCCACAACACAGTACTTACATACAACTCCCGTACAACACCTACACCTCCAAAATAAACAACGTAACTCCGGACCAGGGTCCACAACACAGTACATACATACAACTCCCATACAACATCTACACCTCCAAAATAAACAACGTTCCACCGGACCAGGGTCCACAACACAGTACATACATACAACTCCCGTACAACACCTACATCTCCAAAATAAACAACGTTCCTCCGGACCAGGGTCCACAACACAGTACATACATACAATTCCCATACAACATCAACACCTCCAAAATAAACAACGTTCCTCCCGGACCAGGGTCCAGAACACAGTACGTACATACAACTCCCATACGACATCTACACCTCGAAAATAAACAACGTTCCTCCCGGACCAGGGTCCACAACACAGTACATGCTTACAACTCCCATACAACATTTACACCTCCAAAATAAACAACGTTCCTCCTGACCAGGGTGCACAACACAGTAGATACATACAACTCCCATACAACATCTACACCTGCAAAATAAACAACGTTCCTCTGGACCAGAGTCCACAACACAGTACATACAGACAGCTCCCATACAACATCTACACCTCCAAAATAAACAACGTTCCTCCAGACCAGGGTCCACAACACAGTACATACATACAACTCCCAAACAACATCTACACCTCCAAAATAAACAACGTTCCTCCGGACCAGGGTGCACAACACAGTACATACATACAACTCCCATACAACATCTACACCTCCAAAATAAACAAAGTTCCTCCCGGACCAGGGTGCACAACACAGTAGATACATACAACTCCCATACAACATCTACACCTCCAAAATAAACAACGTTCCTCTGGACCAGGGTCCACAACACAGTACATACAGACAGCTCCCAAACAGCATCTACACCTCCAAAATAAACAACGTTCCTCCGGACCAGGGTGCACAACACAGTATATACATACAACTCCCAAACAACATCTACAACTCCAAAATAAACAAATTTCCTCCCGGACCAGGGTCCAGAACACAGTACGTACATACAACTCCCATACGACATCTACACCTCGAAAATAAACAACGTTCCTCCCGGACCAGGGTCCACAACACAGTACATACATGCAACTCCCATACAACATTTACACCTCCAAAATAAACAACGTTCCTCCAGACCAGGGTCCACAACACAGTACATACATACAACTCCCATAAAACATCTAAACCTCCAAAATAAACAACGTTACTCCGGACCAGGGTGCACAACACAATACATACATACAACTCCCATACAACATCTACACCTCCAAAATAAACAACGTTCCTCCGGACCAGGGTCCACAGCACAGTACATACATACAACTCCCATACAACATCAACACCTCCAAAATAAACAACGTTCCTCCGCACCAGGGTCCACAACACAGTACATACATACAACTCCCGTACAACACCTACACCTCAAAAATAAACAACGTTCCTCCGGACCAGGGTCCACAACACAGTATATACATACAACTCCCATACAACATCTACACCTCCAAAATAAACAACGTTCCACTGGACCAGGGTCCACAACACAGTACATACATACATCTCCCATACAACATCTACACCTCCAAAATAAACAACGTTCCTCCAGACCATGGTGTACAACACAGTACATACATACAACTCCCATACAACATCTACAGCTCCAAAATAAACAACGTTCCTCAGGACCACGGTCCTCAACACAGTACACACATACAACTCCCAAACAACATCTACACCTCCAAAATAAACAACGTTCCTCCAGACCATGGTGTACAACACAGTACATACATACATCTCCCATACAACATCTACACCTCCAAAATAAACAACGTTCCTCCGGAACAGGTTCCACAACACAGTACATATATACAACTCCCATACAACATCTACACCTCCAAAATAAACAACGTTCCACCGGACCAGGGTCCAGAACACAGTACGTACATACAACTCCCATACGACATCTGCACCTCGAAAATAAACAACGTTCCTCCCGGACCAGGGTCCACAACACAGTACATGCTTACAACTCCCATACAACATTTACACCTCCAAAATATACAACGTTCCTCCGGACCAGGGTGCACAACACAGTAGATACATACAACTCCCATACAACATCTACACCTGCAAAATAAACAACGTTCTTCTGGACCAGGGTCCACAACACAGTACATACAGACAGCTCCCATACAACATCTACACCTCCAAAATAAACAACGTTCCTCTGGACCAAGGTCCACAACACAGTACATACAGACAGCTCCCAAACAGCATCTACACCTCCAAAATAAACAACGTTCCTCCGGACCAGGGTGCACAACACAGTACATACATACAACTCCCAAACAACATCTACACCTCCAAAATAAACAAATTTCCTCCCGGACCAGGGTCCAGAACACAGTACGTACATACAACTCCCATACGACATCTACACCTCGAAAATAAACAACGTTCCTCCCGGACCAGGGTCCACAACACAGTACATACATGCAACTCCCATACAACATTTACACCTCCAAAATAAACAACGTTCCTCCAGACCAGGGTGTACAACACAGTACATACATACATCTCCCATACAACATCTACACCTCCAAAATAAACAACGTTCCTCCGGACCAGGGTCCACAACACAGTACTTACATACAACTCCCGTACAACACCTACACCTCCAAAATAAACAACGTAACTCCGGACCAGGGTCCACAACACAGTACATACATACAACTCCCATACAACATCTACACCTCCAAAATAAACAACGTTCCACCGGACCAGGGTCCACAACACAGTACATACATACAACTCCCGTACAACACCTACATCTCCAAAATAAACAACGTTCCTCCGGACCAGGGTCCACAACACAGTACATACATACAATTCCCATACAACATCAACACCTCCAAAATAAACAACGTTCCTCCCGGACCAGGGTCCAGAACACAGTACGTACATACAACTCCCATACGACATCTACACCTCGAAAATAAACAACGTTCCTCCCGGACCAGGGTCCACAACACAGTACATGCTTACAACTCCCATACAACATTTACACCTCCAAAATAAACAACGTTCCTCCTGACCAGGGTGCACAACACAGTAGATACATACAACTCCCATACAACATCTACACCTGCAAAATAAACAACGTTCCTCTGGACCAGAGTCCACAACACAGTACATACAGACAGCTCCCATACAACATCTACACCTCCAAAATAAACAACGTTCCTCCAGACCAGGGTCCGCAACACAGTACATACATACAACTCCCAAACAACATCTACACCTCCAAAATAAACAACGTTCCTCCGGACCAGGGTGCACAACACAGTACATACATACAACTCCCATACAACATCTACACCTCCAAAATAAACAAAGTTCCTCCCGGACCAGGGTGCACAACACAGTAGATACATACAACTCCCATACAACATCTACACCTCCAAAATAAACAAAGTTCCTCTGGACCAGGGTCCACAACACAGTACATACAGACAGCTCCCAAACAGCATCTACACCTCCAAAATAAACAACGTTCCTCCGGACCAGGGTGCACAACACAGTACATACATACAACTCCCAAACAACATCTACAACTCCAAAATAAACAAATTTCCTCCCGGACCAGGGTCCAGAACACAGTACGTACATACAACTCCCATACGACATCTACACCTCGAAAATAAACAACGTTCCTCCCGGACCAGGGTCCACAACACAGTACATACATGCAACTCCCATACAACATTTACACCTCCAAAATAAACAACGTTCCTCCAGACCAGGGTCCACAACACAGTACATACATACAACTCCCATAAAACATCTAAACCTCCAAAATAAACAACGTTCCTCCGGACCAGGGTGCACAACACAATACATACATACAACTCCCATACAACATCTACACCTCCAAAATAAACAACGTTCCTCCGGACCAGGGTCCACAGCACAGTACATACATACAACTCCCATACAACATCAACACCTCCAAAATAAACAACGTTCCTCCGGACCAGGGTCCACAACACAGTACATACATACAACTCCCGTACAACACCTACACCTCAAAAATAAACAACGTTCCTCCGGACCAGGGTCCACAACACAGTATATACATACAACTCCCATACAACATCTACACCTCCAAAATAAACAACGTTCCACTGGACCAGGGTCCACAACACAGTACATACATACATCTCCCATACAACATCTATACCTCCAAAATAAACAACGTTCCTCCAGACCATGGTGTACAACACAGTACATACATACAACTCCCATACAACATCTACAGCTCCAAAATAAACAACGTTCCTCAGGACCACGGTCCTCAACACAGTACACACATACAACTCCCAAACAACATCTACACCTCCAAAATAAACAACGTTCCTCCAGACCATGGTGTACAACACAGTACATACATACATCTCCCATACAACATCTACACCTCGAAAATAAACAACGTTCCTCCCGGACCAGGGTCCACAACACAGTACATGCTTACAACTCCCATACAACATTTACACCTCCAAAATAAACAACGTTCCTCCGGACCAGGGTGCACAACACAGTAGATACATACAACTCCCATACAACATCTACACCTGCAAAATAAACAACGTTCCTCTGGACCAGGGTCCACAACACAGTACATACAGACAGCTCCCATACAACATCTACACCTCCAAAATAAACAACGTTCCTCTGGACCAAGGTCCACAACACAGTACATACAGACAGCTCCCAAACAGCATCTACACCTCCAAAATAAACAACGTTCCTCCGGACCAGGGTGCACAACACAGTACATACATACAACTCCCAAACAACATCTACACCTCCAAAATAAACAAATTTCCTCCCGGACCAGGGTCCAGAACACAGTACGTACATACAACTCCCATACGACATCTACACCTCGAAAATAAACAACGTTCCTCCCGGACCAGGGTCCACAACACAGTACATACATGCAACTCCCATACAACATTTACACCTCCAAAATAAACAACGTTCCTCCGGACCAGGGTCCACAACACAGTACATACATACAACTCTCATACAACATCTACATCTCCAAAATAAACAACGTTCCTCAGGACCAGGGTCCTCAACACAGTACACACATACAACTCCCAAACAACATTTACACCTCCAAAATAAACAACGTTCCTCCGGAACAGGTTCCACAACACAGTACATATATACAACTCCCATACAACATCTACACCTCCAAAATAAACAACGTTCCACCGGACCAGGGTGCACAACACAGTACATTCATACAACTCGCATACAATATCTACACCTCCAAAATAAACAACGTTCCTCCGGACCGGGGTGCACAACACCGTGCATACATACAAATCCCATACAATATCAACACCTGCAAAATAAACGATGTTCCTCAGGACCAGGGTCCTCAACACAGTACACACATACAACTCGCTTACAACATCTACACCTCCAAAATAAACAACGTTCCTCCGGACCAGGGTCCACAGCACACAACATACATACAACTCCCATACAACATCTACACCTCCAAAATAAACAACGTTCCTCCGGACCAGGGTGCACAACACATTACATACATACAACTCCCATACAACATCTACACATCCAAAATAAACAACGTTCCTCCGGACCAGGGTCCACAACACAGTACATACATACAACTCCCATACAACATCTACACCTCGAAATTAAACAACGTTCCTCCGGACCAGGGTGCACAACACATTACATACATACAACTCCCATACAACATCTACACATCCAAAATATACAACGTTCCTCCGGACCAGGGTCCACAACACAGTACTTACATACAACTCCCATACAGCATCTACACCTCGAAAATAAACAACGTTCCTCTGGACCTGGGTCCACAACACAGTACATACAGACAGCTCCCATACAACATCTACACCTCGAAAATAAACAACGTTCCTCCGGACCAGGGTGCACAACACAGTACATACATACAACTCCCATACAACATCTACACATCCAAAATAAACAACGTTCCTCCGGACCGGGGTGCACAACACCGTGCATACATACAAATCCCATACAATATCAACACCTGCAAAATAAACGATGTTCCTCAGGACCAGGGTCCTCAACACAGTACACACATACAACTCGCATACAACATCTACACCTCCAAAATAAACAACGTTCCTCCGGACCAGGGTCCACAGCACACAACATACATACAACTCCCATACAACATCTACACCTCCAAAATAAACAACGTTCCTCCGGACCAGGGTGCACAACACATTACATACATACAACTCCCATACAACATCTACACATCCAAAATAAACAACGTTCCTCCGGACCAGGGTCCACAACACAGTACATACATACAACTCCCATACAACATCTACACCTCGAAATTAAACAACGTTCCTCCGGACCAGGGTGCACAACACATTACATACATACAACTCCCATACAACATCTACACATCCAAAATATACAACGTTCCTCCGGACCAGGGTCCACAACACAGTACTTACATACAACTCCCATACAGCATCTACACCTCGAAAATAAACAACGTTCCTCTGGACCTGGGTCCACAACACAGTACATACAGACAGCTCCCATACAACATCTACACCTCGAAAATAAACAACGTTCCTCCGGACCAGGGTGCACAACACAGTACATACATACAACTCCCATACAACATCTACACATCCAAAATAAACAACGTTCCACCGGACCAGGGTGCACAACACAGTACATACTTACAACTCCCAAACAACATCTACACCTCCGAAATAAACAAAGTTCCTCCGGACCAGGGTGCACAACACATTACATACATACAACTCCCATACAACATCTACACATCCAAAATAAACAACGTTCCTCCGGACCAGGGTGCACAACACAGTACATACATACAACTCCCAAACAACATTTACACCTCCAAAATAAACAAAGTTCCTCCCGGACCAGGGTCCAGAACACAGTACATACATACAACACCCATACAACATCTACACCTCCAAAATAAACAACGTTCCTCCGGACCAGTGTCCACAACACAGTACAAACATACAACTCCCATACAGCATCTACACCTCCAAAATAAACAACGTTCCTCCGGACCAGGGTCCACAACACAGTACATACATACAACACCCATACAACATTTACACCTCCAAAATAAACAAAGTTCCTCCGGACCAGGGTCCACAACACAGTACATACATACAACTCCCATACAACATCTAAACCTCCAAAATAAACAACGTTCCTCCGGACCAGGGTGCACAACACAATACATACATACAACTCCCATACAACATCTACACCTCCAAAATAAACAACGTTCCTCCGGACCAGGGTCCACAGCACAGTACATACATACAACTCCCATACAACATCTACACCTCCAAAATAAACAACGTTCCTCCGGACCAGGGTCCACAACACAGTACTTACATACAACTCCCGTACAACACCTACACCTCCAAAATAAACAACGTAACTCCGGACCAGGGTCCACAACACAGTACATACATACAACTCCCATACAACATCTACACCTGCAAAATAAACAACGTTCCACCGGACCAGGGTCCACAACACAGTACATACATACAACTCCCGTACAACACCTACATCTCCAAAATAAACAACGTTCCTCCGGACCAGGGTCCACAACACAGTACATACATACAATTCCCATACAACATCAACACCTCCAAAATAAACAACGTTCCTCCCGGACCAGGGTCCAGAACACAGTACGTACATACAACTCCCATACGACATCTACACCTCGAAAATAAACAACGTTCCTCCCGGACCAGGGTCCACAACACAGTACATGCTTACAACTCCCATACAACATTTACACCTCCAAAATAAACAACGTTCCTCCTGACCAGGGTGCACAACACAGTAGATACATACAACTCCCATACAACATCTACACCTGCAAAATAAACAACGTTCCTCTGGACCAGAGTCCACAACACAGTACATACACACAGCTCCCATACAACATCTACACCTCCAAAATAAACAACGTTCCTCCAGACCAGGGTCCACAACACAGTACATACATACAACTCCCAAACAACATCTACACCTCCAAAATAAACAACGTTCCTCCGGACCAGGGTGCACAACACAGTACATACATACAACTCCCATACAACATCTACACCTCCAAAATAAACAAAGTTCCTCCCGGACCAGGGTGCACAACACAGTAGATACATACAACTCCCATACAACATCTACACCTCCAAAATAAACAACGTTCCTCTGGACCAGGGTCCACAACGCAGTACATACAGACAGCTCCCAAACAGCATCTACACCTCCAAAATAAACAACGTTCCTCCGGACCAGGGTGCACAACACAGTACATACATACAACTCCCAAACAACATCTACAACTCCAAAATAAACAAATTTCCTCCCGGACCAGGGTCCAGAACACAGTACGTACATACAACTCCCATACGACATCTACACCTCGAAAATAAACAACGTTCCTCCCGGACCAGGGTCCACAACACAGTACATACATGCAACTCCCATACAACATTTACACCTCCAAAATAAACAACGTTCCTCCAGACCAGGGTCCACAACACAGTACATACATACAACTCCCATAAAACATCTAAACCTCCAAAATAAACAACGTTCCTCCGGACCAGGGTGCACAACACAATACATACATACAACTCCCATACAACATCTACACCTCCAAAATAAACAACGTTCCTCCGGACCAGGGTCCACAGCATAGTACATACATACAACTCCCATACAACATCAACACCTCCAAAATAAACAACGTTCCTCCGGACCAGGGTCCACAACACAGTACATACATACAACTCCCGTACAACACCGACACCTCAAAAATAAACAACGTTCCTCCGGACCAGGGTCCACAACACAGTATATACATACAACTCCCATACAACATCTACACCTCCAAAATAAACAACGTTCCACTGGACCAGGGTCCACAACACAGTACATACATACATCTCCCATACAACATCTACACCTCCAAAATAAACAACGTTCCTCCAGACCATGGTGTACAACACAGTACATACATACAACTCCCATACAACATCTACAGCTCCAAAATAAACAACGTTCCTCAGGACCACGGTCCTCAACACAGTACACACATACAACTCCCAAACAACATCTACACCTCCAAAATAAACAACGTTCCTCCAGACCATGGTGTACAACACAGTACATACATACATCTCCCATACAACATCTACACCTCCAAAATAAACAACGTTCCTCCGGAACAGGTTCCACAACACAGTACATATATACAACTCCCATACAACATCTACACCTCCAAAATAAACAACGTTCCACCGGACCAGGGTCCAGAACACAGTACGTACATACAACTCCCATACGACCTCTACACCTCGAAAATAAACAACGTTCCTCCCGGACCAGGGTCCACAACACAGTACATGCTTACAACTCCCATACAACATTTACACCTCCAAAATAAACAACGTTCCTCCGGACCAGGGTGCACAACACAGTAGATACATACAACTCCCATACAACATCTACACCTGCAAAATAAACAACGTTCCTCTGGACCAGGGTCCACAACACAGTACATACAGACAGCTCCCATACAACATCTACACCTCCAAAATAAACAACGTTCCTCTGGACCAAGGTCCACAACACAGTACATACAGACAGCTCCCAAACAGCATCTACACCTCCAAAATAAACAACGTTCCTCCGGACCAGGTTGCACAACACAGTACATACATACAACTCCCAAACAACATCTACACCTCCAAAATAAACAAATTTCCTGCCGGACCAGGGTCCAGAACACAGTACGTACATACAACTCCCATACGACATCTACACCTCGAAAATAAACAACGTTCCTCCCGGACCAGGGTCCACAACACAGTACATACATGCAACTCCCATACAACATTTACACCTCCAAAATAAACAACGTTCCTCCGGACCAGGGTCCACAACACAGTACATACATACAACTCTCATACAACATCTACATCTCCAAAATAAACAACGTTCCTCAGGACCAGGGTCCTCAACACAGTACACACATACAACTCCCAAACAACATTTACACCTCCAAAATAAACAACGTTCCTCCGGAACAGGTTCCACAACACAGTACATATATACAACTCCCATACAACATCTACACCTCCAAAATAAACAACGTTCCACCGGACCAGGGTGCACAACACAGTACATTCATACAACTCGCATACAATATCTACACCTCCAAAATAAACAACGTTCCTCCGGACCGGGGTGCACAACACCGTGCATACATACAAATCCCATACAATATCAACACCTGCAAAATAAACGATGTTCCTCAGGACCAGGGTCCTCAACACAGTACACACATACAACTCGCTTACAACATCTACACCTCCAAAATAAACAACGTTCCTCCGGACCAGGTTGCACAAAGACGTACGTACATACAACTCCCATTCAACATCTACACCTCCAAAATAAACAACGTTCCTCCGGACCAGGGTGCACAACACAGTACATACATACAACTCCCATACAACATCTACACCTCCAAAATAAACATCGTTTCTCCGGACCAGTGTGCACAACTTCAGTACATACATACAACTCCCATACAACATCTACACCTCCAAAATAAACAACGTTCCTCCGGACCAGGGTGCACAACACAGTCCATACATACAACTCCCATACAACATCTACACCTCCAAAATAAACAACGTTCCACCGGACCAGGGAGAACAACACAGTACATACATACAACTCCCATTCAACATCTTCCCCTCCAAAATAAACAACGTTCCTCCGGACCAGGGTGCACAAATCAGTACATACATACAACTCCCATACAGCATCTACACCTTCAAAATAAACAACGTTCCTCCGGACCAGGGTGCACAAATCAGTACATACATACAACTCCCATACAACATCTGCACCTCCAAAATAAACAACGTTCCTCCGGAACAGGGTCCACAACACAGTCCATACATACAACTCCCATACAACATCTACACCTCCAATATAAACAACGTTCCTCCGGACCAGGGTGCACAACACAGTCCAAACATACAACTCCCATACAACATCTACACCTCCAAAATAAACAACGTTCCTCCGGACAATGGTGCACAACACTGTACATACATACAACTCCCATACAACATCTACACCTCCAAAATAAACAACGTTCCTCCGGACCAGGGTGCACAACACAGTGCATACATACAACTCGCATACAACATCTACACCTCCAAAATAAACAACGTTCCTCTGGAGCAGGGTGTACAACACAGTACATACATACAACTCCCATACAACATCTACACCTCCAAAATGAACAACGTTCCTCTGGACCAGGGTGCACAACACAGTACATACATGCAACTCCCATACAACATCTACACCTCCAAAATATACAATGTTCCTCTGGACCAGGGTGCACAACACAGTACAAACATACAACTCCCGTACAACACCTACACCTCCAAAGTAAACAACGTTCCTCCGGACCAGGGTGCACAGCACAGTACATACATACAACTCCCATACAACATCTACACCTCCAAAATAAACAACGTTCCACAGGACAAGGGTGCACAACGCTGTACAAACATACAACTCCCGTACAATATCTACCCCTCCAAAATAAACAACGTTCCTCCGGACCAGGGTGCACAACACAGTACATACATACAACTCCCATACAACATCTACACCTCCAAAATAAACAACGTTCCACCGGACCAGGGTCCACAACACAGTACATACATACAACTCCCATACAACATCTACACCTCCCAAGTATACAACGTTCCTCCGGACCAGGGTCCACAACACAGTACATACATACAACTCCCATACAACACCTACACATCCAAAATAAACAACGTTCCTCCAGACCAGGGTGCACAACACAGTACATACATACAACTCCCATAAAACATCTACACCTCCAAAATAAACAACGTTCCACCGGACCAGGGAGAACAACACAGTACAAACATACAACTCCCATACAACATCTACACCTCCACAATAAACAACGTTCCTCCGGACCAGGGTCCACAACACAGTACATACATACAACTCCCATACAACATCTACACCTCCAAAATAAACAACGTTCCATCGGACCAGGGTGCACAACACAGTACATACATACAACTCCCGTACAACATCTACACCTCCAAAATAAACAACGTTCCACCGGACCAGGGTGCACAACACAGTACATACATACAACTCCCATACAACATCTACACCTCCAAAATAAACAACGTTCCTCCGGACCAGGGTCCACAACACAGTACATACATACAACTCCCATACAACATCTACACCTCCAAAATAAACAACGTTCCACCGGACCAGGGTGCACAACACAGTACATACATACAACTCCCATACAGCATCTACACCTCCAAAATAAACAATGTTCCTCCGGACCAGGGTGCACAACACAGTGCATAAATACAACTCGCATACAGCATCTACACCTCCAAAATAAACAACGTTCCTCTGGAGCAGGGTGTACAACACAGTACATACATACAACTCCCATACAACATCTACACCTCCACAATAAACAGCGTTCCTCCGGACCAGGGTGCACAACACAGTACAAACATACAACTCCCATACAACATCTACACCTCCACAATAAACAACGTTCCTCTGGACCAGGCTGCACAACACAGTACATACATACAACTCCCATACACCATCTACACCTCGAAAATAAACAACGTTCCACCGGACCAGGGTCCACAACACAGTACATACATACAACTCCCATACAACATCTACCCCTCCAAATTAAACAACGTTCCTCCGGACCAGGGTGCACAAATCAGTACATACATACAACTCCCATACAGCATCTACACCTCCGAAATAAACAACGTTCCACCGGACCAGGGTGCACAAATCAGTACATACATACAACTCCCATACAACATCTGCACCTCCAAAATAAACAACGTTCCTCCGGACCAGGGTACACAACACAGTACATACATAGAACTCCCATACAACATCTACACCTCCAAAATAAACAACGTTCCTCCGGACCAGGGTGCACAACACAGTACATACATACAAATCCCAGACAACATCTACACCTCCAAAATAAACAATGTTCCTCCGGACCAGGGTGCACAACACAGTACATACATACAACTCCCATACAACACCTACACCTCCAATATAAACAACGTTCCTCCGGACCAGGGTGCACAACACAGTACAAACATACAACTCCCATACAACATCTACACCTCCAAAATAAACAACGTTCCTCCAGACAAGGGTGCACAACACTGTACATACATACAACTCCCATACAACATCTACACCTCCAAAATAAACAACGTTCCTCCGGACCAGGGTGCACAACACAGTGCATACATACAACTCGCATACAACATCTACACCTCCAAAATAAACAACGTTCCTCTGGAGCAGGGTGTACAACACAGTACATACATACAACTCCCATACAACATCTACACCTCCAAAATAAACAACGTTCCTCTGGACCAGGGTGCACAACACAGTACATACATACAACTCCCATACAACATCTACACCTCCAAAATGAACAACGTTCCTCTGGACCAGGGTGCACAACACAGTACATACATGCAACTCCCATACAACATCTACACCTCCAAAATAAACAATGTTCCTCTGGACCAGGGTGCACAACACAGTACAAACATACAACTCCCATACAACATCTACACCTCCAAAATAAACAACGTTCCACCGGACCAGGGTGCACAACGCTGTACAAACATACAACTCCCATACAATATCTACCCCTCCAAAATAAACAACGTTCCTCCGGACCAGGGTGCACAACACAGTACATACATACAACTCCCATACAACATCTACACCTCCAAAATAAACAACGTTCCACCGGACCAGGGTCCACAACACAGTACATACATACAACTCCCATACATCATCTACACCTCCAAAGTAAACAACGTTCCTCCGGACCAGGGTCCACAACACAGTACATACATACAATTCCCATACAACACCTACACATCCAAAATAAACAAGGTTCCTCCAGACCAGGGTGCACAACACAGTACATACATACAACTCCCATACAACATCTACACCTCCAATATTAGCAACGTTCCTCCGGACCAGGGTGCACAACACAGTACATACATACAACTCCCATACAACATCTACACCTCCAAAATAGACAATGTTCCACCGGACCAGGGAGAACAACACAGTACATACATACAACTCCCATTCAACATCTACACCTCCAAAATAAACAACGTTCCTCCGGACCAGGGTCCACAACACAGTACATACATACAACTCCGATACAACACCTACACCTCCAAAAGAAACAACGTTCCACCAGACCAGGGAGAACATCACAGTACATACATACAACTCCCATACAACATCTACACCTCCAAAATAAACAACGTTCCACCGGACCAGGGAGAACAACACAGTACAAACATACAACACCCATACAACTTCTACACCTCCGAAATAAACAACGTTCCTCCGGACCAGGGTCCACAACACAGTACATACATACAACTCCCATACAACATCTACACCTCCAAAATAAACAACGTTCCACCGGACCAGGGTGCACAACACAGTACATACATACAACTCCCATACAGCATCTACACCTCCAAAATAAACAATGTTCCTCCGGACCAGGGTGCACAACACAGTGCATACATACAACTCGCATACAACATCTACACCTCCAAAATAAACAATGTTCCTCTGGACCAGGGTGTACAACACAGTACATACATACAACTCCCGTACAACATCTACACCTCCACAATAAACAACGTTCCTCCGGACCAGGGTGCACAACACAGTACAAACATACAACTCCCATACAACATCTACACCTCCACAATAAACAACATTCCTCCGGACCAGGCTGCACAACACAGTACATACATACAACTCCCATACAGCATCTACACCTCGAAAATAAACAACGTTCCACCGGACCAGGGTCCACAACACAGTACATACATACAACTCCCATTCAACATCTACCCCTCCAAATTAAACAACGTTCCTCCGGACCAGGGTGCACAAATCAGTACATACATACAACTCCCATACAGCATCTACACCTCCGAAATAAACAACGTTCCACCGGACCAGGGTGCACAATACAGTACAAACATACAACTCCCATACAACATCTACACCTCCAAAATAAACAACGTTCCACCGGACCAGGGTGCACAACGCTATAGAAACATACAACTCCCATACAATATCTACCCCTCCAAAATAAACAACGTTCCTCCGGACCAGGGAGAACATCACAGTACATGCATACAACTCCCATACAACATCTACACCTCCAAAATAAACAACGTTCCACCGGACCAGGGAGAACAACACAGTACAATCATACAACACCCATACAACATCTACACCTCCAAAATAAACAACGTTCCTCCGGACCATGGTGTACAACACAGTACATACATACAACTCCCATACAACATCTACACCTCCAAAATAAACAAAGTTCCACCGGACCAGGGTGCACAACACAGTACATACATACAACTCCCATACAACATCTACACCACCAAAATAAACAACGTTCCACCGGACCAGGGTCCACAACACAGTACATACATACAACTCCCATACATCATCTACACCTCCAAAGTAAACAACGTTCCTCCGGACCAGGGTCCACAACACAGTACATACATACAACTCCCATACAACATCTAAACATACAAAATAAACAACGTTCCTCCGGACCAGGTTGCACAACACAATACATACATACAACTCCCATACAACATCTACACCTCCAAAATAAACAACGTTCCTCCGGACCAGGGTCCACAGCACACAACATACATACAACTCCCATACAACATCTACACCTCCAAAATAAACAACGTTCCTCCGGACCAGGGTGCACAACACATTACATACATACAACTCCCATACAACATCTACACATCCAAAATAAACAACGTTCCTCCGGACCAGGGTCCACAACACAGTACATACATACAACTCCCATACAACATCTACACCTCCAAAATAAACAACGTTCCACCGGACCAGGGTGCACAACGCTATAGAAACATACAACTCCCATACAATATCTACCCCTCCAAAATAAACAACGTTCCTCCGGACCAGGGTGCACAACACAGTACATACATACAACTCCCATACAACATCTACACCTCCAAAATAAACAACGTTCCACCGGACCAGGGTCCACAACACAGTACATACATACAACTCCCATACATCATCTACACCTCCAAAGTAAACAACGTTCCTCCGGACCAGGGTCCACAACACAGTACATACATACAATTCCCATACAACACCTACACATCCAAAATAAACAAGGTTCCTCCAGACCAGGGTGCACAACACAGTACATACATACAACTCCCATACAACATCTACACCTCCAATATTAGCAACGTTCCTCCGGACCAGGGTGCACAACACAGTACATACATACAACTCCCATACAACATCTACACCTCCAAAATAGACAATGTTCCACCGGACCAGGGAGAACAACACAGTACATACATACAACTCCCATTCAACATCTACACCTCCAAAATAAACAACGTTCCTCCGGACCAGGGTCCACAACACAGTACATACATACAACTCCCATACAACACCTACACCTCCAAAATAAACAACGTTCCACCAGACCAGGGAGAACATCACAGTACATACATACAACTCCCATACAACATCTACACCTCCAAAATAAACAACGTTCCACCGGACCAGGGAGAACAACACAGTACAAACATACAACACCCATACAACTTCTACACCTCCGAAATAAACAACGTTCCTCCGGACCAGGGTCCACAACACAGTACATACATACAACTCCCATACAACATCTACACCTCCAAAATAAACAACGTTCCACCGGACCAGGGTGCACAACACAGTACATACATACAACTCCCATACAGCATCTACACCTCCAAAATAAACAATGTTCCTCCGGACCAGGGTGCACAACACAGTACATACATACAACTCCCATACAACATCTACACCTCCAAAATAAACAACATTCCTCTGGACCAGGGTCCACAATACAGTACATACATATAACTCCCATACACCATCTACTCCTCCAAAATAAACAACATTCATACGGACCAGGGTGCACAACACAGTACATACTTACAACTCCCATACAGCATCTACTCCTCCAAAATAAACAACGTTCCACCGGACCAGGGTGCACAACACAGTACATACATACAACTCCCATACAACATCTACACCTCCAAAATAAACAACGTCCCTCCGGACCAGGGTGCACAACACAGTACAAACATACAACTCCCATACAACATCTACACCTCCAAAATAAACAACGTTCCTCCGGACCTGGGTCCACAACACATTACATACATAAACTCCCATACAACATCTACCCCTCCAAAATAAACAACGTTCCTCAGGACCAGGGTGCACAAATCAGTACATACATACAACTCCCATACAGCATCTACACCTTCAAAATAAACAACGTTCCTCCGGACCAGGGTGCACAAATCAGTACATACATACAACTCCCATACAACATCTACACCTCCAATATAAACAACGTTCCACCGGACCAGGGTCCACAACACAGTACATACATACAACTCCCATTCAACATCAACCCCTCCAAATTAAACAACGTTCCTCCGGACCAGGGTGCACAAATCAGTACATACATACAACTCCCATACAGCATCTACACCTCCGAAATAAACAACGTTCCACCGGACCAGGGTGCACAACACAGTACAAACATACAACTCCCATACAACATGTACACCTCCAAAATAAACAACGTTCCACCGGACCAGGGTGCACAACGCTATAGAAACATACAACTCCCATACAATATCTACCCCTCCAAAATAAACAACGTTCCTCCGGACCAGGGAGAACATCACAGTACATACATACAACTCCCATACAACATCTACACCTCCAAAATAAACAACGTTCCACCGGACCAGGGAGAACAACACAGTACAATCATACAACACCCATACAACATCTAAACCTCCAAAATAAACAACGTTCCTCCGGACCAGGGTGCACAACACAGTGCATACATACAACTCCCATACAACATCTACACCTCCAAAATAAACAACGTTCCTCTGGACCAGGGTCCACAACACAGTACATACAGACAGCTCCCAAACAGCATCTACACCTCCAAAATAAACAACGTTCCTCCGGACCAGGGTGCACAACACAGTACATACATACAACTCCCAAACAACATCTACAACTCCAAAATAAACAACGTTCCACCGGACCAGGGAGAACAACACAGTACATACATACAACTCCCATTCAACATCTTCCCCTCCAAAATAAACAAAGTTCCACCGGACCAGGGTGCACAACACAGTACATACATACAACTCCCATACAACATCTACACCACCAAAATAAACAACGTTCCTCCGGACCAGGGTGCACATCACAGTACAAACATACAACTCCCATACAACATCTACACCTCCAAAATAAACAACGTTCCTCCGGACCAGGGTGCACAACACAGTACATACATACAACTCCCATACAACATCTACACCTCCAAAATAAACAACGTTCCTCCGGACCAGGGTCCACATCACAGTACAAACATACAACTCCCATACAACATCTACACCTCCAAAATAAACAACATTCCTCCGGACCAGGGTGCACAACACAGTGCATACTTAAAACTCCCATACAGCATCTACTCCTCCAAAATAAACAACGTTCCTCCAGACTAGGGTGCCCAACACAGTACATAAATACAACTCCCATACAACATCTACACCTCCAAAATAAACAACATTCCTCTGGACCAGGGTCCACAATACAGTACATACATACAACTCCCATACACCATCTACTCCTCCAAAATAAACAACATTCATACGGACCAGGGTGCACAACACAGTACATACTTACAACTCCCATACAGCATCTACTCCTCCAAAATAAACAACGTTCCACCGGACCAGGGTGCACAACACAGTACATACATACAACTCCCATACAACATCTACACCTCCAAAATAAACAACGTCCCTCCGGACCAGGGTGCACAACACAGTACAAACATACAACTCCCATACAACATCTACACCTCCAAAATAAACAACGTTCCTCCGGACCTGGGTCCACAACACAGTACATACATAAACTCCCATACAACATCTACCCCTCCAAAATAAACAACGTTCCTCAGGACCAGGGTGCACAAATCAGTACATACATACAACTCCCATACAGCATCTACACCTTCAAAATAAACAACGTTCCTCCGGACCAGGGTGCACAAATCAGTACATACATACAACTCCCATACAACATCTACACCTCCAAAATAAACAACCTTCGTCCGGACCAGGGTCCACAACACAGTACATACATACAACTCCCATACAACATCTACACCTCCAAAATAAACAACGTTCCTCCGGACCAGGGTGCACAACACAGTACATACATACAAATCCCAGACAACATCTACACCTCCAAAATAAACAATGTTCCTCCGGACCAGTGTGCACAACACAGTACATACATACAACTCCCATACAACATCTACACCTCCAATATAAACAACGTTCCTCCGGACCAGGGTGCACAACACAGTACAAACATACAACTCCCATACAACATCTACACCTCCAAAATAAACAACGTTCCTCCGGACCAGGGTGCACAACACTGTACATACATACATACAACTCCCATACAACATCTACACCTCCAAAATAAACAACGTTCCTCCGGACCAGGGTGCACAACACACTGCATTCATACAACTCGCATACAACATCTACACCTCCAAAATAAACAACGTTCCTCTGGACCAGGGTGTACAACACAGTACATACATACAACTCCCATACAACATCTACACCTCCAAAATAAACAACGTTCCTCTGGACCAGGGTGCACAACACAGTACATACATACAACTCCCATACAACATCTACACCACCAAAATAAACAACGTTCCACCGGACCAGGGTCCACAACACAGTACATACATACAACTCCCATACATCATCTACACCTCCAAAGTAAACAACGTTCCTCCGGACCAGGGTCCACAACACAGTACATACATACAACTCCCATACAACATCTAAACATACAAAATAAACAACGTTCCTCCGGACCAGGTTGCACAACACAATACATACATACAACTCCCATACAACATCTACACCTCCAAAATAAACAACGTTCCTCCGGAACAGGGTCCACAGCACACAACATACATACAACTCCCATACAACATCTACACCTCCAAAATAAACAACGTTCCTCCGGACCAGGGTGCACAACACATTACATACATACAACTCCCATACAACATCTACACATCCAAAATAAACAACGTTCCTCCGGACCAGGGTCCACAACACAGTACATACATACAACTCCCATACAACATCTACACCTCCAAAATAAACAACGTTCCACCGGACCAGGGTGCACAACGCTATAGAAACATACAACTCCCATACAATATCTACCCCTCCAAAATAAACAACGTTCCTCCGGACCAGGGTGCACAACACAGTACATACATACAACTCCCATACAACATCTACACCTCCAAAATAAACAACGTTCCACCGGACCAGGGTCCACAACACAGTACATACATACAACTCCCATACATCATCTACACCTCCAAAGTAAACAACGTTCCTCCGGACCAGGGTCCACAACACAGTACATACATACAATTCCCATACAACACCTACACATCCAAAATAAACAAGGTTCCTCCAGACCAGGGTGCACAACACAGTACATACATACAACTCCCATACAACATCTACACCTCCAATATTAGCAACGTTCCTCCGGACCAGGGTGCACAACACAGTACATACATACAACTCCCATACAACATCTACACCTCCAAAATAGACAATGTTCCACCGGACCAGGGAGAACATCACAGTACATACATACAACTCCCATACAACATCTACACCTCCAAAATAGACAATGTTCCACCGGACCAGGGAGAACATCACAGTACATACATACAACTCCCATACAACATCTACACCTCCAAAATAGACAATGTTCCACCGGACCAGGGAGAACAACACAGTACATACATACAACTCCCATTCAACATCTACACCTCCAAAATAAACAACGTTCCTCCGGACCAGGGTCCACAACACAGTACATACATACAACTCCCATACAACACCTACACCTCCAAAATAAACAACGTTCCACCAGACCAGGGAGAACATCACAGTACATACATACAACTCCCATACAACATCTACACCTCCAAAATAAACAACGTTCCACCGGACCAGGGAGAACAACACAGTACAAACATACAACACCCATACAACTTCTACACCTCCGAAATAAACAACGTTCCTCCGGACCAGGGTCCACAACACAGTACATACATACAACTCCCATACAACATCTACACCTCCAAAATAAACAACGTTCCACCGGACCAGGGTGCACAACACAGTACATACATACAACTCCCATACAGCATCTACACCTCCAAAATAAACAATGTTCCTCCGGACCAGGGTGCACAACACAGTACATACATACAACTCCCATACAACATCTACACCTCCAAAATAAACAACATTCCTCTGGACCAGGGTCCACAATACAGTACATACATATAACTCCCATACACCATCTACTCCTCCAAAATAAACAACATTCATACGGACCAGGGTGCACAACACAGTACATACTTACAACTCCCATACAGCATCTACTCCTCCAAAATAAACAACGTTCCACCGGACCAGGGTGCACAACACAGTACATACATACAACTCCCATACAACATCTACACCTCCAAAATAAACAACGTCCCTCCGGACCAGGGTGCACAACACAGTACAAACATACAACTCCCATACAACATCTACACCTCCAAAATAAACAACGTTCCTCCGGACCTGGGTCCACAACACATTACATACATAAACTCCCATACAACATCTACCCCTCCAAAATAAACAACGTTCCTCAGGACCAGGGTGCACAAATCAGTACATACATACAACTCCCATACAGCATCTACACCTTCAAAATAAACAACGTTCCTCCGGACCAGGGTGCACAAATCAGTACATACATACAACTCCCATACAACATCTACACCTCCAATATAAACAACGTTCCACCGGACCAGGGTCCACAACACAGTACATACATACAACTCCCATTCAACATCTACCCCTCCAAATTAAACAACGTTCCTCCGGACCAGGGTGCACAAATCAGTACATACATACAACTCCCATACAGCATCTACACCTCCGAAATAAACAACGTTCCACCGGACCAGGGTGCACAACACAGTACAAACAGACAACTCCCATACAACATGTACACCTCCAAAATAAACAACGTTCCACCGGACCAGGGTGCACAACGCTATAGAAACATACAACTCCCATACAATATCTACCCCTCCAAAATAAACAACGTTCCTCCGGACCAGGGAGAACATCACAGTACATACATACAACTCCCATACAACATCTACACCTCCAAAATAAACAACGTTCCACCGGACCAGGGAGAACAACACAGTACATACATACAACTCCCATTCAACATCTACACCTCCAAAATAAACAACGTTCCTCCGGACCAGGGTCCACAACACAGTACATACATACAACTCCCATACAACACCTACACCTCCAAAATAAACAACGTTCCACCAGACCAGGGAGAACATCACAGTACATACATACAACTCCCATACAACATCTACACCTCCAAAATAAACAACGTTCCACCGGACCAGGGAGAACAACACAGTACAAACATACAACACCCATACAACTTCTACACCTCCGAAATAAACAACGTTCCTCCGGACCAGGGTCCACAACACAGTACATACATACAACTCCCATACAACATCTACACCTCCAAAATAAACAACGTTCCACCGGACCAGGGTGCACAACACAGTACATACATACAACTCCCATACAGCATCTACACCTCCAAAATAAACAATGTTCCTCCGGACCAGGGTGCACAACACAGTACATACATACAACTCCCATACAACATCTACACCTCCAAAATAAACAACATTCCTCTGGACCAGGGTCCACAATACAGTACATACATATAACTCCCATACACCATCTACTCCTCCAAAATAAACAACATTCATACGGACCAGGGTGCACAACACAGTACATACTTACAACTCCCATACAGCATCTACTCCTCCAAAATAAACAACGTTCCACCGGACCAGGGTGCACAACACAGTACATACATACAACTCCCATACAACATCTACACCTCCAAAATAAACAACGTCCCTCCGGACCAGGGTGCACAACACAGTACAAACATACAACTCCCATACAACATCTACACCTCCAAAATAAACAACGTTCCTCCGGACCTGGGTCCACAACACATTACATACATAAACTCCCATACAACATCTACCCCTCCAAAATAAACAACGTTCCTCAGGACCAGGGTGCACAAATCAGTACATACATACAACTCCCATACAGCATCTACACCTTCAAAATAAACAACGTTCCTCCGGACCAGGGTGCACAAATCAGTACATACATACAACTCCCATACAACATCTACACCTCCAATATAAACAACGTTCCACCGGACCAGGGTCCACAACACAGTACATACATACAACTCCCATTCAACATCTACCCCTCCAAATTAAACAACGTTCCTCCGGACCAGGGTGCACAAATCAGTACATACATACAACTCCCATACAGCATCTACACCTCCGAAATAAACAACGTTCCACCGGACCAGGGTGCACAACACAGTACAAACATACAACTCCCATACAACATGTACACCTCCAAAATAAACAACGTTCCACCGGACCAGGGTGCACAACGCTATAGAAACATACAACTCCCATACAATATCTACCCCTCCAAAATAAACAACGTTCCTCCGGACCAGGGAGAACATCACAGTACATACATACAACTCCCATACAACATCTACACCTCCAAAATAAACAACGTTCCACCGGACCAGGGAGAACAACACAGTACAATCATACAACACCCATACAACATCTAAACCTCCAAAATAAACAACGTTCCTCTGGACCAGGGTCCACAACACAGTACATACATACAACTCCCATACAACATCTACACCTCCAAAATAAACAACGTTCCACCGGACCAGGGTGCACATCACAGTACAAACATACAACTCCCATACAACATCTACACCTCCAAAATAAACAAAGTTCCACCGGACCAGGGTGCACAACACAGTACATACATACAACTCCCATACAACATCTACACCACCAAAATAAACAACGTTCCTCCGGACCAGGGTGCACATCACAGTACAAACATACAACTCCCATACAACATCTACACCTCCAAAATAAACAACGTTCCTCCGGACCAGGGTGCACAACACAGTACATACATACAACTCCCATACAACATCTACACCTCCAAAATAAACAACGTTCCTCCGGACCAGGGTGCACAACACAGTAAATACGTACAACTCCCGTACAACATCTACACCTCCAAAATAAACAACATTCCTCCGGACCAGGGTCCACAATACAGTACATACATACAACTCCCATACACCATCTACTCCTCCAAAATAAACAACATTCATACGGACCAGGGTGCACAACACAGTACATACTTAAAACTCCCATACAGCATCTACTCCTCCAAAATAAACAACGTTCCTCCAGACTAGGGTGCCCAACACAGTACATAAATACAACTCCCATACAACATCTACACCTCCAAAATAAACAACATTCCTCTGGACCAGGGTCCACAATACAGTACATACATACAACTCCCATACACCATCTACTCCTCCAAAATAAACAACATTCATACGGACCAGGGTGCACAACACAGTACATACTTACAACTCCCATACAGCATCTACTCCTCCAAAATAAACAACGTTCCACCGGACCAGGGTGCACAACACAGTACATACATACAACTCCCATACAACATCTACACCTCCAAAATAAACAACGTCCCTCCGGACCAGGGTGCACAACACAGTACAAACATACAACTCCCATACAACATCTACACCTCCAAAATAAACAACGTTCCTCCGGACCTGGGTCCACAACACAGTACATACATAAACTCCCATACAACATCTACCCCTCCAAAATAAACAACGTTCCTCAGGACCAGGGTGCACAAATCAGTACATACATACAACTCCCATACAGCATCTACACCTTCAAAATAAACAACGTTCCTCCGGACCAGGGTGCACAAATCAGTACATACATACAACTCCCATACAACATCTACACCTCCAAAATAAACAACCTTCGTCCGGACCAGGGTCCACAACACAGTACATACATACAACTCCCATACAACATCTACACCTCCAAAATAAACAACGTTCCTCCGGACCAGGGTGCACAACACAGTACATACATACAAATCCCAGACAACATCTACACCTCCAAAATAAACAATGTTCCTCCGGACCAGTGTGCACAACACAGTACATACATACAACTCCCATACAACATCTACACCTCCAATATAAACAACGTTCCTCCGGACCAGGGTGCACAACACAGTACAAACATACAACTCCCATACAACATCTACACCTCCAAAATAAACAACGTTCCTCCGGACCAGGGTGCACAACACTGTACATACATACATACAACTCCCATACAACATCTACACCTCCAAAATAAACAACGTTCCTCCGGACCAGGGTGCACAACACACTGCATTCATACAACTCGCATACAACATCTACACCTCCAAAATAAACAACGTTCCTCTGGACCAGGGTGTACAACACAGTACATACATACAACTCCCATACAACATCTACACCTCCAAAATAAACAACGTTCCTCTGGACCAGGGTGCACAACACAGTACATACATACAACTCCCATACAACATCTACACCTCTAAAATAAACAACATTCCTCTGGACCAGGGTGCACAACACAGTACATACATGCAACTCCCATACAACATCTACACCTCCAACATAAACAATGTTCCTCTGGACCAGGGTGCACAACACAGTACAAACATACAACTCCCATACAACATCTACACCTCCAAAATAAACAAACGTTCCACCGGACCAGGGTGCACAACGCTGTACAAACATACAACTCCCATATAATATCTACCCCTCCAAAATAAACAACGTTCCTCCGGACCAGGGTGCACAACACAGTACATACATACAACTCCCATACAACATCTACACCTCCAAAATAAACAACGTTCCTCCGGACCTGGGTCCACAACACAGTACATACATAAACTCCCATACAACATCTACCCCTCCAAAATAAACAACGTTCCACAGGACCAGGGTGCACAAATCAGTACATACATACAACTCCCATACAGCATCTACACCTTCAAAATAAACAACGTTCCTCCGGACCAGGGTGCACAAATCAGTACATACATACAACTCCCATACAACATCTACACCTCCAAAATAAACAACGTTCGTCCGGACCAGGGTCCACAACACAGTACATACATACAACTCCCATACAACATCTACACCTCCAAAATAAACAACGTTCCTCCGGACCAGGGTGCACAACACAGTACATACATACAAATCCCAGACAACATCTACACCTCCAAAATAAACAATGTTCCTCCGGACCAGTGTGCACAACACAGTACATACATACAACTCCCATACAACATCTACACCTCCAATATAAACAACGTTCCTCCGGACCAGGGTGCACAACACAGTACAAACATACAACTCCCATACAACATCTACACCTCCAAAATAAACAACGTTCCTCCGGACCAGGGTGCACAACACTGTACATACATACATACAACTCCCATACAACATCTACACCTCCAAAATAAACAACGTTCCTCCGGACCAGGGTGCACAAATCAGTACATACATACAACTCCCATACAGCATCTACACCTCCGAAATAAACAACGTTCCACCGGACCAGGGTGCACAACACAGTACAAACATACAACTTCCATACAACATGTACACCTCCAAAATAAACAACGTTCCACCGGACCAGGGTGCACAACGCTATAGAAACATACAACTCCCATACAATATCTACCCCTCCAAAATAAACAACGTTCCTCCGGACCAGGGAGAACATCACAGTACATACATACAACTCCCATACAACATCTACACCTCCAAAATAAACAACGTTCCACCGGACCAGGGAGAACAACACAGTACAATCATACAACACCCATACAACATCTAAACCTCCAAAATAAACAACGTTCCTCCGGACCAGGGTGCACAACACAGTGCATACATACAACTCCCATACAACATCTACACCTCCAAAATAAACAACGTTCCTCCGGACCAGGGTGCACAACACAGTACATACATACAAATCCCATACAACATCTACACCTCCAAAATAAACAAAGTTCCACCGGACCAGGGTGCACAACACAGTACATACATACAACTCCCATACAACATCTACACCTCCAAAATAAACAAAGTTCCACCGGACCAGGGTGCACAACACAGTACATACATACAACTCCCATACAACATCTACACCACCAAAATAAACAACGTTCCTCCGGACCAGGGTGCACAACACAGTACATACATATAAATCCCATACAACATCTACACCTCCAAAATAAACAAAGTTCCACCGGACCAGGGTGCACAACACAGTACATACATACAACTCCCATACAACATCTACACCACCAAAATAAACAACGTTCCTCCGGACCAGGGTGCACATCACAGTACAAACATACAACTCCCATACAACATCTACACCTCCAAAATAAACAACGTTCCTCCGGACCAGGGTGCACAACACAGTACATACATACAACTCCCATACAACATCTACACCTCCAAAATAAACAACGTTCCTCCGGACCAGGGTCCACATCACAGTACAAACATACAACTCCCATACAACATCTACACCTCCAAAATAAACAACATTCCTCCGGACCAGGGTGCACAACACAGTGCATACTTAAAACTCCCATACAGCATCTACTCCTCCAAAATAAACAACGTTCCTCCAGACTAGGGTGCACAACACACTACATAAATACAACTCCCATACAACATCTACACCTCCAAAATAAACAACATTCCTCTGGACCAGGGTCCACAATACAGTACATACATACAACTCCCATACACCATCTACTCCTCCAAAATAAACAACATTCATACGGACCAGGGTGCACAACACAGTACATACTTACAACTCCCATACAGCATCTACTCCTCCAAAATAAACAACGTTCCACCGGACCAGGGTGCACAACACAGTACATACATACAACTCCCATACAACATCTACACATCCAAAATAAACAACGTCCCTCCGGACCAGGGTGCACAACACAGTACAAACATACAACTCCCATACAACATCTACACCTCCAAAATAAACAACGTTCCTCCGGACCTGGGTCCACAACACAGTACATACATAAACTCCCATACAACATCTACCCCTCCAAAATAAACAACGTTCCTCAGGACCAGGGTGCACAAATCAGTACATACATACAACTCCCATACAGCATCTACACCTTCAAAATAAACAACGTTCCTCCGGACCAGGGTGCACAAATCAGTACATACATACAACTCCCATACAACATCTACACCTCCAAAATAAACAACGTTCGTCCGGACCAGGGTCCACAACACAGTACATACATACAACTCCCATACAACATCTACACCTCCAAAATAAACAACGTTCCTCCGGACCAGGGTGCACAACACAGTACATACATACAAATCCCAGACAACATCTACACCTCCAAAATAAACAATGTTCCTCCGGACCAGTGTGCACAACACAGTACATACATACAACTCCCATACAACATCTACACCTCCAATATAAACAACGTTCCTCCGGACCAGGGTGCACAACACAGTACAAACATACAACTCCCATACAACATCTACACCTCCAAAATAAACAACGTTCCTCCGGACCAGGGTGCACAACACTGTACATACATACATACAACTCCCATACAACATCTACACCTCCAAAATAAACAACGTTCCTCCGGACCAGGGTGCACAACACAGTACATACATACAACTCGCATACAACATCTACACCTCCAAAATAAACAACGTTCCTCTGGACCAGGGTGTACAACACAGTACATACATACAACTCCCATACAACATCTACACCTCCAAAATAAACAACGTTCCTCTGGACCAGGGTGCACAACACAGTACATACATACAACTCCCATACAACATCTACACCTCTAAAATAAACAACATTCCTCTGGACCAGGGTGCACAACACAGTACATACATGCAACTCCCATACAACATCTACACCTCCAACATAAACAATGTTCCTCTGGACCAGGGTGCACAACACAGTACAAACATACAACTCCCATACAACATCTACACCTCCAAAATAAACAAACGTTCCACCGGACCAGGGTGCACAACGCTGTACAAACATACAACTCCCATATAATATCTACCCCTCCAAAATAAACAACGTTCCTCCGGACCAGGGTGCACAACACAGTACATACATACAACTCCCATACAACATCTACACCTCCAAAATAAGCAACGTTCCTCCGGACCTGGGTCCACAACACAGTACATACATAAACTCCCATACAACATCTACCCCTCCAAAATAAACAACGTTCCTCAGGACCAGGGTGCACAAATCAGTACATACATACAACTCCCATACAGCATCTACACCTTCAAAATAAACAACGTTCCTCCGGACCAGGGTGCACAAATCAGTACATACATACAACTCCCATACAACATCTACACCTCCAAAATAAACAACGTTCGTCCAGACCAGGGTCCACAACACAGTACATACATACAACTCCCATACAACATCTACACCTCCAAAATAAACAACGTTCCTCCGGACCAGGGTGCACAACACAGTACATACATACAAATCCCAGACAACATCTACACCTCCAAAATAAACAATGTTCCTCCGGACCAGTGTGCACAACACAGTACATACATACAACTCCCATACAACATCTACACCTCCAATATAAACAACGTTCCTCCGGACCAGGGTGCACAACACAGTACAAACATACAACTCCCATACAACATCTACACCTCCAAAATAAACAACGTTCCTCCGGACCAGGGTGCACAACACTGTACATACATACATACAACTCCCATACAACATCTACACCTCCAAAATAAACAACGTTCCTCCGGACCAGGGTGCACAGCACACTGCATACATACAACTCGCATACAACATCTACACCTCCAAAATAAACAACGTTCCTCTGGACCAGGGTGTACAACACAGTACATACATACAACTCCCATACAACATCTACACCTCCAAAATGAACAACGTTCCTCTGGACCAGGGTGCACAACACAGTACATACATACAACTCCCATACAACATCTACACCTCCAAAATAAACAAAGTTCCTCCGGACCAGGGTCCACAACACAGTACATACATACAACTCCCAGACAACATCTACACCTCCAAAATAAACAAAGTTCCTCTGGAACAGGGTGCACAACACAGTACATACATGCAACTCCCAGACAACATCTACACCTCCAAAATAAACAACGTTCCTCCGGACCAGGGTCCACAACACAGTACATACATACAACTCCCATACAACATCTACACCTCCAAAATAAACAAACGTTCCACCGGACCAGGGTGCACAACGCTGTACAAACATACAACTCCCATACAACATCTACACCTCCAAAATAAACAAACGTTCCACCGGACCAGGGTGCACAACGCTGTACAAACATACAACTCCCATACAATATCTACCCCTCCAAAATAAACAACGTTCCTCCGGACCAGGGGTCACAACACAGTACATAGATACAACTCCCATACAACATCTACACCTCCAAAATAAACAACGTTCCACCGGACCAGGGTCCACAACACAGTACATACATACAACTCCCATACAACATCTACACCTCCAAAGCAAACAACGTTCCTCCGGACCAGGGTTCACAACACAGTACATACATATAACTCCCATACAACACCTACACATCCAAAATAAACAACGTTCCTCCAGACCAGGGTGCACAACACAGTACATACATACAACTCCCATACAACATCTACACCTCCAATATTAGCAACATTCCTCCGGACCAGGGTGCACAACACAGTACATACATACAACTCCCATACAACATCTACACCTCCAAAATAGACAATGTTCCACCGGACCAGGGAGAACAACACAGTACATACATACAACTCCCATTCAACATCTACACCTCCAAAATAAACAACGTTCCTCCGGACCAGGGTCCACAACACAGTACATACATACAACTCCCATACAACACCTACACCTCCAAAATAAACAACGTTCCACCGGACCAGGGAGAACATCACAGTACATACTTACAACTCCCATACAACATCTACACCTCAAAAATAAACAACGTTCCACCGGACCAGGGAGAACAACACAGTACAAACATACAACACCCATACAACATCTACACCTCCAAAATAAACAACGTTCCTCCGGACCAGGGTCCACAACACAGTACATACATACAACTCCCATACAACATCTACACCTCCAAAATAAACAACGTTCCACCGGACCAGGGTGCACAACACAGTACATACATACAACTCCCATACAGCATCTACACCTCCAAAATAAACAACGTTCCTCCGGACCAGGGTGCACAACACAGTAGATACATATAACTCCCATACAATATCTACACCACCAAAATAAACAACGTTCCTCCGGACCAGAGTGCACATCACAGTACAAACATACAACTCCCATACAACATCTACACCTCCAAAATAAACAACGTTCCACCGGACCAGGGTGCACAACACAGTACATACATACAACTCCCATACAACATCTACACCTCCAAAATAAACAACGTTCCACCGGTCCAGGGTGCACAACACAGTACATACATACAACTCCCATACAACATCTACACCACCAAAATAAACAATGTTCCTCCGGACCAGGGTCCACAACACAGTACATACATACAACTCCCATACAACATCTACACCTCCAAAATAAACAACGTTCCTCCGGACCAGGGTGCACAACACAGTAGATACATACAACTCCCATACAACATCTACACCACCAAAATAAACAACGTTCCTCCGGACCAGGGTGCACATCACAGTACAAACATACAACTCCCATACAACATCTACACCTCCAAAATAAACAACGTTCCACCGGACCAGGGTGCACACACAGTACATACATATAACTCCCATACAACATCTACACCTCCAAAATAAACAACGTTCCACCGGACCAGGGTGCACAACACAGTACATACATGCAACTCCCATACAACATCTACACCTCCAACATAAACAATGTTCCTCTGGACCAGGGTGCACAACACAGTACAAACATACAACTCCCATACAACATCTACACCTCCAAAATAAACAAGCGTTCCACCGGACCAGGGTGCACAACGCTGTACAAACATACAACTCCCATACAATATCTACCCCTCCAAAATAAACAACGTTCCTCCGGACCAGGGTGCACAACACAGTACATACATACAACTCCCATACAACATCTACACCACCAAAATAAACAACGTTCCACCGGACCAGGGAGAACATCACAGTACATACTTACAACTCCCATACAACATCTACACCTCAAAAATAAACAACGTTCCACCGGACCAGGGAGAACAACACAGTACAAACATACAACACCCATACAACATCTACACCTCCAAAATAAACAACGTTCCACCGGACCAGGGAGAACATCACAGTACATACTTACAACTCCCATACAACATCTACACCTCAAAAATAAACAATGTTCCACCGGACCAGGGAGAACAACACAGTACAAACATACAACACCCATACAACATCTACACCTCCAAAATAAACAACGTTCCTCCGGACCAGGGTCCACAACACAGTACATACATACAACTCCCATACAACATCTACACCTCCAAAATAAACAACGTTCCACCGGACCAGGGTGCACAACACAGTACATACATACAACTCCCATACAGCATCTACACCTCCAAAATAAACAACGTTCCTCCGGACCAGGGTGCACAACACAGTAGATACATATAACTCCCATACAACATCTACACCACCAAAATAAACAACGTTCCTCCGGACCAGAGTGCACATCACAGTACAAACATAAAACTCCCATACAACATCTACACCTCCAAAATAAACAACGTTCCACCGGACCAGGGTGCACAACACAGTACATACATACAACTCCCATACAACATCTACACCTCCAAAATAAACAACGTTCCACCGGTCCAGGGTGCACAACACAGTACATACATACAACTCCCATACAACATCTACACCACCAAAATAAACAATGTTCCTCCGGACCAGGGTCCACAACACAGTACATACATACAACTCCCATACAACATCTACACCTCCAAAATAAACAACGTTCCTCCGGACCAGGGTGCACAACACAGTAGATACATACAACTCCCATACAACATCTACACCACCAAAATAAACAACGTTCCTCCGGACCAGGGTGCACATCACAGTACAAACATACAACTCCCATACAACATCTACACCTCCAAAATAAACAACGTTCCACCGGACCAGGGTGCACACACAGTACATACATATAACTCCCATACAACATCTACACCTCCAAAATAAACAACGTTCCACCGGACCAGGGTGCACAACACAGTACATACATGCAACTCCCATACAACATCTACACCTCCAACATAAACAATGTTCCTCTGGACCAGGGTGCACAACACAGTACAAACATACAACTCCCATACAACATCTGCACCTCCAAAATAAACAAGCGTTCCACCGGACCAGGGTGCACAAGGCTGTACAAACATACAACTCCCATACAATATCTACCCCTCCAAAATAAACAACGTTCCTCCGGACCAGGGTGCACAACACAGTACATACATACAACTCCCATACAACATCTACACCTCCAAAATAAACAACGTTCCTCCGGACCTGGGTCCACAACACAGTACATACATAAACTCCCATACAACATCTACCCCTCCAAAATAAACAACGTTCCTCAGGACCAGGGTGCACAAATCAGTACATACATACAACTCCCATACAACATCTGCACCTCCAAAATAAACAACGTTCCTCCGGACCAGGGTCCACAACACAGTACATACATACAACTCCCATACAACATCTACACCTCCAAAATAAACAACGTTCCTCCGGACCAGGGTGCACAACACAGTACATACATACAAATCCCAGACAACATCTACACCTCCAAAATAAACAATGTTCCTCCGGACCAGTGTGCACAACACAGTACATACATACAACTCCCATACAACATCTACACCTCCAATATAAACAACGTTCCTCCGGACCAGGGTGCACAACACAGTACAAACATACAACTCCCATACAACATCTACACCTTCAAAATAAACAACGTTCCTCCGGACCAGGGTGCACAACACTGTACATACATACATACAACTCCCATACAACATCTACACCTCCAAAATAAACAACGTTCCTCCGGACCAGGGTGCACAACACACTGCATACATACAACTCCCATACAACATCTACACCTCCAAAATAAACAACGTTCCTCCGGACCAGGGTGCACAACACTGTACATACATACATACAACTCCCATACAACATCTACACCTCCAAAATAAACAACGTTCCTCTGGACCAGGGTGCACAACACAGTACATACATACAACTCGCATACAACATCTACACCTCCAAAATAAACAACGTTCCTCTGGACCAGGGTGTACAACACAGTACATACATACAACTCCCATACAACATCTACACCTCCAAAATAAACAACATTCCTCTGGACCAGGGTGCACAACACAGTACATACATGCAACTCCCATACAACATCTACACCTCCAACATAAACAATGTTCCTCCGGACCAGGGTCCACAACACAGTACATACATACAACTCCCATACAACATCTACACCTCCAAAATAAACAACGTTCCTCCGGACCAGGGTGCACAACACAGTACATACATATAACTCCCATACAACATCTACACCTCCAAAATAAACAACGTTCCACCGGACCAGGGTGCACAACACAGTACATACATGCAACTCCCATACAACATCTACACCTCCAACATAAACAATGTTCCTCTGGACCAGGGTGCACAACACAGTACAAACATACAACTCCCATACAACATCTACACCTCCAAAATAAACAAACGTTCCACCGGACCAGGGTGCACAACGCTGTACAAACATACAACTCCCATACAATATCTACTCCTCCAAAATAAACAACGTTCCTCCGGACCAGGGTGCACAACACAGTACATACATACAACTCCCATACAACATCTACACCTCCAAAATAAACAACGTTCCTCCGGACCTGGGTCCACAACACAGTACATACATAAACTCCCATACAACATCTACCCCTCCAAAATACACAACGTTCCTCAGGACCAGGGTGCACAAATCAGTACATACATACAACTCCCATACAACATCTACACCTCCAAAATGAACAACGTTCCTCCGGACCAGGGTCCACAACACAGTACATACATACAACTCCCATACAACATCTACACATCCAAAATAAACAACGTTCCTCCGGACCAGGGTGCACAACACAGTACATACATACAAATCCCAGACAACATCTACACCTCCATAATAAACAATGTTCCTCCGGACCAGTGTGCACAACACAGTATATACATACAACTCCCATACAGCATCTACACCTCCAATATAAACAACGTTCCTCCGGACCAGGGTGCACAACACAGTACAAACATACAACTCCCATACAACATCTACACCTTCAAAATAAACAACGTTCCTCCGGACCAGGGTGCACAACACTGTACATACATACATACAACTCCCATACAACATCTACACCTCCAAAATAAGCAACGTTCCTCCGGACCAGGGTGCACAACACAGTAGATACATACAACTCCCATACAACATCTACACCACCAAAATAAACAACGTTCCTCCGGACCAGGGTGCACATCACAGTACAAACATACAACTCCCATACAACATCTACACCTCCAAAATAAACAACGTTCCACCGGACCAGGGTGCACACACAGTACATACATATAACTCCCATACAACATCTACACCTCCAAAATAAACAACGTTCCACCGGACCAGGGTGCACAACACAGTACATACATGCAACTCCCATACAACATCTACACCTCCAACATAAACAATGTTCCTCTGGACCAGGGTGCACAACACAGTACAAACATACAACTCCCATACAACATCTACACCTCCAAAATAAACAAACGTTCCACCGGACCAGGGTGCACAACGCTGTACAAACATACAACTCCCAGACAATATCTACCCCTCCAAAATAAACAACGTTCCTCCGGACCAGGGTGCACAACACAGTACATACATACAACTCCCATACAACATCTACACCTCCAAAATAAACAACGTTCCTCCGGACCTGGGTCCACAACACAGTACATACATAAACTCCCATACAACATCTACCCCTCCAAAATAAACAACGTTCCTCAGGACCAGGGTGCACAAATCAGTACATACATACAACTCCCATACAACATCTGCACCTCCAAAATAAACAACGTTCCTCCGGACCAGGGTCCACAACACAGTACATACATACAACTCCCATACAACATCTACACCTCCAAAATAAACAACGTTCCTCCGGACCAGGGTGCACAACACAGTACATACATACAATTCCCAGACAACATCTACACCTCCAAAATAAACAATGTTCCTCCGGACCAGTGTGCACAACACAGTACATACATACAACTCCCATACAACATCTACACCTCCAAAATAAACAACGTTCCTCCGGACCAGGGTGCACAACACAGTACATAAATACAACTCGCATACAACATCTACACCTCCAAAATAAACAACGTTCCTCTGGACCAGGGTGTACAACACAGTACATACATACAACTCCCATACAACATCTACACCTCCAAAATGAACAACGTTCCTCTGGACCAGGGTGCACAACACAGTACATACATACAACTCCCATACAACATCTACACCTCCAAAATAAACAACATTCCTCTGGACCAGGGTGCACAACACAGTACATACATGCAACTCCCATACAACATCTACAACTCCAACATAAACAATGTTCCTCCGGACCAGGGTCCACAACAAAGTACATACATACAACTCCCATACAACATCTACACCTCCAAAATAAACAACGTTCCTCCGGACCGGGTGCACAACACAGTAGATACATACAACTCCCATACAACATCTACACCACCAAAATAAACAACGTTCCTCCGGACCAGGGTGCACATCACAGTACAAACATACAACTCCCATACAACATCTACACCTCCAAAATAAACAACGTTCCACCGGACCAGGGTGCACACACAGTACATACATATAACTCCCATACAACATCTACACCTCCAAAATAAACAACGTTCCACCGGACCAGGGTGCACAACACAGTACATACATGCAACTCCCATACAACATCTACACCTCCAACATAAACAATGTTCCTCTGGACCAGGGTGCACAACACAGTACAAACATACAACTCCCATACAACATCTACACCTCCAAAATAAACAAACGTTCCACCGGACCAGGGTGCACAACGCTGTACAAACATACAACTCCCATACAATATCTACTTCTCCAAAATAAACAACGTTCCTCCGGACCAGGGTGCACAACACAGTACATACATACAACTCCCATACAACATCTACACCTCCAAAATAAACAACGTTCCTCCGGACCTGGGTCCACAACACAGTACATACATAAACTCCCATACAACATCTACCCCTCCAAAATAAACAACGTTCCTCAGGACCAGGGTGCACAAATCAGTACATACATACAACTCCCATACAACATCTACACCTCCAAAATAAACAACGTTCCTCCGGACCAGGGTCCACAACACAGTACATACATACAACTCCCATACAACATCTACACCTCCAAAATAAACAACGTTCCTCCGGACCAGGGTGCACAACACAGTACATACATACAAATCCCAGACAACATCTACACCTCCAAAATAAACAATGTTCCTCCGGACCAGTGTGCACAACACAGTATATACATACAACTCCCATACAACATCTACACCTCCAATATAAACAACGTTCCTCCGGACCAGGGTGCACAACACAGTACAAACATACAACTCCCATACAACATCTACACCTTCAAAATAAACAACGTTCCTCCGGACCAGGGTGCACAGCACTGTACATACATACATACAACTCCCATACAACATCTACACCTCCAAAATAAACAACGTTCCTCCGGACCAGGGTGCACAACACACTGCATACATACAACTCGCATACAACATCTACACCTCCAAAATAAACAACGTTCCTCTGGACCAGGGTGTACAACACAGTACATACATACAACTCCCATACAACATCTACACCTCCAAAATGAACAACGTTCCTCTGGACCAGGGTGCACAACACAGTACATACATACAACTCCCATACAACATCTACACCTCCAAAATAAACAACATTCCTCTGGACCAGGGTGTACAACACAGTACATACATACAACTCCCATACAACATCTACACCTCCAAAATAAGCAACATTCCTCCGGACCAGGGTGCACAACACAGTACATACATACAACTCCCATACAACATCTACACCTCCAAAATAAACAACGTTCCTCCGGACCAGGGTGCACAACACAGTACATACATACAACTCCCATACAACATCTACACCTCCAAAATAAACAACATTCCTCTGGACCAGGGTGCACAACACAGTACATACATGCAACTCCCATACAACATCTACACCTCCAACATAAACAATGTTCCTCCGGACCAGGGTCCACAACAAAGTACATACATACAACTCCCATACAACATCTACACCTCCAAAATAAACAACGTTCCTCCGGACCAGGGTGCACAACACAGTAGATACATACAACTCCCATACAACATCTACACCACCAAAATAAGCAACGTTCCTCCGGACCAGGGTGCACAACACTGTACATACATACATACAACTCCCATACAACATCTACACCTCCAAAATAAACAACGTTCCACCGGACCAGGGTGCACAACACACTGCATACATACAACTCGCATACAACATCTACACCTCCAAAATAAACAACGTTCCTCTGGACCAGGGTGTACAACACAGTACATACATACAACTCCCATACAACATCTACACCTCCAAAATGAACAACGTTGTTCTGGACCAGGGTCCACAGCACAGTACATACATACAACTCCCATACAACATCTACACCTCCAAAATAAACAACGTTCCACCGGACCAGGGTCCACAACACAGTACATACATACAACTCCCATACAACATCTACACCTCCAAAATAAACAACGTTCCTCTGGACCAGGGTCCACAACACAGTACATACATACAACTCCCATACAACATCTACACCTCCAAAATAAACAACATTCCTCTGGACCAGGGTGCACAACACAGTACATACATGCAACTCCCATACAACATCTACACCTCCAAAATAAACAACGTTCCTCCGGACCAGGGTGCACAACACAGTACATACATATAACTCCCATACAACATCTACACCTCCAAAATAAACAACGTTCCACCGGACCAGGGTGCACAACACAGTACATACATGCAACTCCCATACAACATCTACACCTCCAACATAAACAATGTTCCTCTGGACCAGGGTGCACAACACAGTACAAACATACAACTCCCATACAACATCTACACCTCCAAAATAAACAAACGTTCCACCGGACCAGGGTGCACAACGCTGTACAAACATACAACTCCCATACAATATCTACTCCTCCAAAATAAACAACGTTCCTCCGGACCAGGGTGCACAACACAGTACATACATACAACTCCCATACAACATCTACACCTCCAAAATAAACAACGTTCCTCCGGACCTGGGTCCACAACACAGTACATACATAAACTCCCATACAACATCTACCCCTCCAAAATACACAACGTTCCTCAGGACCAGGGTGCACAAATCAGTACATACATACAACTCCCATACAACATCTACACCTCCAAAATGAACAACGTTCCTCCGGACCAGGGTCCACAACACAGTACATACATACAACTCCCATACAACATCTACACATCCAAAATAAACAACGTTCCTCCGGACCAGGGTGCACAACACAGTACATACATACAAATCCCAGACAACATCTACACCTCCATAATAAACAATGTTCCTCCGGACCAGTGTGCACAACACAGTATATACATACAACTCCCATACAGCATCTACACCTCCAATATAAACAACGTTCCTCCGGACCAGGGTGCACAACACAGTACAAACATACAACTCCCATACAACATCTACACCTTCAAAATAAACAACGTTCCTCCGGACCAGGGTGCACAACACTGTACATACATACATACAACTCCCATACAACATCTACACCTCCAAAATAAGCAACGTTCCTCCGGACCAGGGTGCACAACACAGTAGATACATACAACTCCCATACAACATCTACACCACCAAAATAAACAACGTTCCTCCGGACCAGGGTGCACATCACAGTACAAACATACAACTCCCATACAACATCTACACCTCCAAAATAAACAACGTTCCACCGGACCAGGGTGCACACACAGTACATACATATAACTCCCATACAACATCTACACCTCCAAAATAAACAACGTTCCACCGGACCAGGGTGCACAACACAGTACATACATGCAACTCCCATACAACATCTACACCTCCAACATAAACAATGTTCCTCTGGACCAGGGTGCACAACACAGTACAAACATACAACTCCCATACAACATCTACACCTCCAAAATAAACAAACGTTCCACCGGACCAGGGTGCACAACGCTGTACAAACATACAACTCCCAGACAATATCTACCCCTCCAAAATAAACAACGTTCCTCCGGACCAGGGTGCACAACACAGTACATACATACAACTCCCATACAACATCTACACCTCCAAAATAAACAACGTTCCTCCGGACCTGGGTCCACAACACAGTACATACATAAACTCCCATACAACATCTACCCCTCCAAAATAAACAACGTTCCTCAGGACCAGGGTGCACAAATCAGTACATACATACAACTCCCATACAACATCTGCACCTCCAAAATAAACAACGTTCCTCCGGACCAGGGTCCACAACACAGTACATACATACAACTCCCATACAACATCTACACCTCCAAAATAAACAACGTTCCTCCGGACCAGGGTGCACAACACAGTACATACATACAATTCCCAGACAACATCTACACCTCCAAAATAAACAATGTTCCTCCGGACCAGTGTGCACAACACAGTACATACATACAACTCCCATACAACATCTACACCTCCAATATAAACAACGTTCCTCCGGACCAGGGTGCACAACACAGTACAAACATACAACTCCCATACAACATCTACACCTTCAAAATAAACAACGTTCCTCCGGACCAGGGTGCACAACACTGTACATACATACATACAACTCCCATACAACATCTACACCTCCAAAATAAACAACGTTCCTCCGGACCAGGGTGCACAACACACTGCATACATACAACTCGCATACAACATCTACACCTCCAAAATAAACAACGTTCCTCTGGACCAGGGTGTACAACACAGTACATACATACAACTCCCATACAACATCTACACCTCCAAAATGAACAACGTTCCTCTGGACCAGGGTGCACAACACAGTACATACATACAACTCCCATACAACATCTACACCTCCAAAATAAACAACATTCCTCTGGACCAGGGTGCACAACACAGTACATACATGCAACTCCCATACAACATCTACACCTCCAACATAAACAATGTTCCTCCGGACCAGGGTCCACAACAAAGTACATACATACAACTCCCATACAACATCTACACCTCCAAAATAAACAACGTTCCTCCGGACCGGGTGCACAACACAGTAGATACATACAACTCCCATACAACATCTACACCACCAAAATAAACAACGTTCCTCCGGACCAGGGTGCACATCACAGTACAAACATACAACTCCCATACAACATCTACACCTCCAAAATAAACAACGTTCCACCGGACCAGGGTGCACACACAGTACATACATATAACTCCCATACAACATCTACACCTCCAAAATAAACAACGTTCCACCGGACCAGGGTGCACAACACAGTACATACATGCAACTCCCATACAACATCTACACCTCCAACATAAACAATGTTCCTCTGGACCAGGGTGCACAACACAGTACAAACATACAACTCCCATACAACATCTACACCTCCAAAATAAACAAACGTTCCACCGGACCAGGGTGCACAACGCTGTACAAACATACAACTCCCATACAATATCTACTTCTCCAAAATAAACAACGTTCCTCCGGACCAGGGTGCACAACACAGTACATACATACAACTCCCATACAACATCTACACCTCCAAAATAAACAACGTTCCTCCGGACCTGGGTCCACAACACAGTACATACATAAACTCCCATACAACATCTACCCCTCCAAAATAAACAACGTTCCTCAGGACCAGGGTGCACAAATCAGTACATACATACAACTCCCATACAACATCTACACCTCCAAAATAAACAACGTTCCTCCGGACCAGGGTCCACAACACAGTACATACATACAACTCCCATACAACATCTACACCTCCAAAATAAACAACGTTCCTCCGGACCAGGGTGCACAACACAGTACATACATACAAATCCCAGACAACATCTACACCTCCAAAATAAACAATGTTCCTCCGGACCAGTGTGCACAACACAGTATATACATACAACTCCCATACAACATCTACACCTCCAATATAAACAACGTTCCTCCGGACCAGGGTGCACAACACAGTACAAACATACAACTCCCATACAACATCTACACCTTCAAAATAAACAACGTTCCTCCGGACCAGGGTGCACAGCACTGTACATACATACATACAACTCCCATACAACATCTACACCTCCAAAATAAACAACGTTCCTCCGGACCAGGGTGCACAACACACTGCATACATACAACTCGCATACAACATCTACACCTCCAAAATAAACAACGTTCCTCTGGACCAGGGTGTACAACACAGTACATACATACAACTCCCATACAACATCTACACCTCCAAAATGAACAACGTTCCTCTGGACCAGGGTGCACAACACAGTACATACATACAACTCCCATACAACATCTACACCTCCAAAATAAACAACATTCCTCTGGACCAGGGTGCACAACACAGTACATACATACAACTCCCATACAACATCTACACCTCCAACATAAACAATGTTCCTCTGGACCAGGGTGCACAACACAGTACAAACATACAACTCCCATACAACATCTACACCTCCAAAATGAACAACGTTCCTCTGGACCAGGGTGCACAACACAGTACATACATACAACTCCCATACAACATCTACACCTCCAAAATAAACAACATTCCTCTGGACCAGGGTGCACAACACAGTACATACATGCAACTCCCATACAACATCTACACCTCCAACATAAACAATGTTCCTCCGGACCAGGGTCCACAACAAAGTACATACATACAACTCCCATACAACATCTACACCTCCAAAATAAACAACGTTCCTCCGGACCAGGGTGCACAACACAGTAGATACATACAACTCCCATACAACATCTACACCACCAAAATAAACAACGTTCCTCCGGACCAGGGTGCACATCACAGTACAAACATACAACTCCCATACAACATCTACACCTCCAAAATAAACAACGTTCCACCGGACCAGGGTGCACACACAGTACATACATATAACTCCCATACAACATCTACACCTCCAAAATAAACAACGTTCCACCGGACCAGGGTGCACAACACAGTACATACATGCAACTCCCATACAACATCTACACCTCCAACATAAACAATGTTCCTCTGGACCAGGGTGCACAACACAGTACAAACATACAACTCCCATACAACATCTACACCTCCAAAATAAACAAACGTTCCACCGGACCAGGGTGCACAACGCTGTACAAACATACAACTCCCATACAATATCTACTCCTCCAAAATAAACAACGTTCCTCCGGACCAGGGTGCACAACACAGTACATACATACAACTCCCATACAACATCTACACCTCCAAAATAAACAACGTTCCTCCGGACCTGGGTCCACAACACAGTACATACATAAACTCCCATACAACATCTACCCCTCCAAAATAAACAACGTTCCTCAGGACCAGGGTGCACAAATCAGTACATACATACAACTCCCATACAACATCTACACCTCCAAAATAAACAACGTTCCTCCGGACCAGGGTCCACAACACAGTACATACATACAACTCCCATACAACATCTACACCTCCAAAATAAACAACGTTCCTCCGGACCAGGGTGCACAACACAGTACATACATACAAATCCCAGACAACATCTACACCTCCAAAATAAACAATGTTCCTCCGGACCAGTGTGCACAACACAGTATATACATACAACTCCCATACAACATCTACACCTCCAATATAAACAACGTTCCTCCGGACCAGGGTGCACAACACAGTACAAACATACAACTCCCATACAACATCTACACCTTCAAAATAAACAACGTTCCTCCGGACCAGGGTGCACAGCACTGTACATACATACATACAACTCCCATACAACATCTACACCTCCAAAATAAACAACGTTCCTCCGGACCAGGGTGCACAACACACTGCATACATACAACTCGCATACAACATCTACACCTCCAAAATAAACAACGTTCCTCTGGACCAGGGTGTACAACACAGTACATACATACAACTCCCATACAACATCTACACCTCCAAAATGAACAACGTTCCTCTGGACCAGGGTGCACAACACAGTACATACATACAACTCCCATACAACATCTACACCTCCAAAATAAACAACATTCCTCTGGACCAGGGTGCACAACACAGTACATACATGCAACTCCCATACAACATCTACACCTCCAACATAAACAATGTTCCTCTGGACCAGGGTGCACAACACAGTACAAACATACAACTCCCATACAACATCTACACCTCCAAAATAAACAAACGTTCCACCGGACCAGGGTGCACAACGCTGTACAAACATACAACTCCCATACAATATCTACCCCTCCAAAATAAACAACGTTCCTCCGGACCAGGGGGCACAACACAGTACATAGATACAACTCCCATACAACATCTACACCTCCAAAATAAACAACGTTCCACCGGACCAGGGTCCACAACACAGTACATACATACAACTCCCATACAACATCTACACCTCCAAAGCAAACAACGTTCCTCCGGACCAGGGTTCACAACACAGTACATACATACAACTCCCATACAACACCTACACATCCAAAATAAACAACGTTCCTCCAGACCAGGGTGCACAACACAGTACATACATACAACTCCCATACAACATCTACACCTCCAATATTAGCAACGTTCCTCCGGACCAGGGTGCACAACACAGTACATACATACAACTCCCATACAACATCTACACCTCCAAAATAGACAATGTTCCACCGGACCAGGGAGAACAACACAGTACATACATACAACTCCCATTCAACATCTACACCTCCAAAATAAACAACGTTCCTCCGGACCAGGGTCCACAACACAGTACATACATACAACTCCCATACAACACCTACACCTCCAAAATAAACAACGTTCCACCGGACCAGGGAGAACATCACAGTACATACTTACAACTCCCATACAACATCTACACCTCCAAAATAAACAACGTTCCACCGGACCAGGGAGAAAAACACAGTACAAACATACAACACCCATACAACATCTACACCTCCAAAATAAACAACGTTCCTCCGGACCAGGGTCCACAACACAGTACATACATACAACTCCCATACAACATCTACACCTCCAAAATAAACAACGTTCCACCGGACCAGGGTGCACAACACAGTACATACATACAACTCCCATACAGCATCTACACCTCCAAAATAAACAACGTTCCTCCGGACCAGGGTGCACAACACAGTAGATACATACAACTCCCATACAACATCTACACCTCCAAAATAAACAACGTTCCACCGGACCAGGATGCACAACACAGTACATACATACAACTCCCATACAACATCTACACCTCCAAAATAAACAACGTTCCACTGGACCAGGGTGCACAACACAGTACATACATACAACTCCCATACAACATCTACACTACCAAAATAAACAATGTTCCTCCGGACCAGGGTCCACAACACAGTACATACATACAACTCCCATACAACATCTACACCTCCAAAATAAACAACGTTCCTCCGGACCAGGGTGCACAACACAGTAGATACATACAACTCCCATACAACATCTACACCACCAAAATAAACAACGTTCCTCCGGACCAGGGTGCACATCACAGTACAAACATACAACTCCCATACAACATCTAGACCTCCAAAATAAACAACGTTCCACCGGACCAGGGTGCACACACAGTACATACATATAACTCCCATACAACATCTACACCTCCAAAATAAACAACGTTCCACCGGACCAGGGTGCACAACACAGTACATACATACAACTCCCATACAACATCTACACCACCAAAATAAACAACGTTCCTCCGGACCAGGGTGCACATCACAGTACAAACATACAACTCCCATACAGCATCTACTCCTCCAAAATAAACAACTTTCCTCCGGACCAGGGTGCACAACACAGTACATACTTACAACTCCCATACAACATCTACACCTCCAAAATAAACAACGTTCCTCCGGACCAGGGTCCACAACACAGTACATACATACAACTCCCATACAACATCTACACCTCCAAAATAAACAACGTTCCACCGGACCAGGGTCCACAACACAGTACATACATACAACTCCCATACAACACCTACACATCCAAAATAAACAACGTTCCTCCAGACCAGGGTGCACAACACAGTACATACATACAACTCCCATTCAACATCTACACCTCCAAAATAAACAACGTTCCTCCGGACCAGGGTGCACAACACAGTACATACATACAACTCCCATACAACATCTACACCTCCAAAATAAACAATGTTCCACCGGACCAGGGTGCACAACACAGTACATACATACAACTCCCATACAACATCTACACCACCAAAATAAACAATGTTCCTCCGGACCAGGGTCCACAACACAGTACATACATACAACTCCCATACAACATCTACACCTCCAAAATAAACAACGTTCCTCCGGACCAGGGTGCACAACACAGTAGATACATACAACTCCCATACAACATCTACACCACCAAAATAAACAACGTTCCTCCGGACCAGGGTGCACATCACAGTACAAACATACAACTCCCATACAACATCTACACCTCCAAAATAAACAACGTTCAACCGGACCAGGGTGCACACACAGTACATACATACAACTCCCATACAGCATCTACTCCTCCAAAATAAACAACATTCCTCCGGACCAGGGTGCACAACACAGTACATACTTACAACTCCCATACAACATCTACACCTCCAAAATAAACAACGTTCCTCCGGACCAGGGTCCACAACACAGTACATACATACAACTCCCATACAACATCTACACCTCCAAAATAAACAACGTTCCACCGGACCAGGGTCCACAACACAGTACATACATACAACTCCCATACAACACCTACACATCCAAAATAAACAACGTTCCTCCAGACCAGGGTGCACAACACAGTACATACATACAACTCCCATTCAACATCTACACCTCCAAAATAAACAACGTTCCTCCGGACCAGGGTCCACCACACAGTACATACATACAACTCCCATACAACACCTACACCTCCAAAATAAACAACGTTCCACCGGACCAGGGAGAACATCACAGTGCATACATACAACTCCCATACAACATCTACACCTCCAAAATGAACAACGTTCCACCGGACCAGGGAGAACAACACAGTACAAACATACAACACCCATACAACATCTACACCTCCAAAATAAACAACGTTCCTCCGGACCAGGGTCCACAACACAGTACATACATACAACTCCCATACAGCATCTACACCTCCAAAATAAACAACGTTCCTCCGGACCAGGGTGCACAACACAGTAGATACATACAACTCCCATACAACATCTACACCACAAAATAAACAACGTTCCTCCGGACCAGAGTGCACATCACAGTACAAACATACAACTCCCATACAACATCTACACCTCCAAAATAAACAACGTTCCACCGGACCAGGGTGCACAACACAGTACATACATACAACTCCCATACAACATCTACACCTCCAAAATAAACAACGTTCCACCGGACCAGGGTGCACAACACAGTACATACATACAACTCCGATACAACATCTACACCACCAAAATAAACAACGTTCCTCCAGACCAGGGTCCACAACACAGTACATACATACAACTCCCATACAACATCTACACCTCCAAAATAAACAACGTTCCTCCGGACCAGGGTCCACAACACACTACATACATGCAACTCCCATACAACACCTACACCTCCAAAATAAACAACGTTCCACCGGACCAGGGAGAACATCACAGTACATACATACAACTCCCATACAACATCTACACCTCCAAAATAAACAACGTTCCACCGGACCAGGGAGAACAACACAGTACAAACATACAACACCCATACAACATCTACACCTCCAAAATAAACAACGTTCCTTGGACCAGGGTCCACAACACAGTGCATACATACAACTCCCATACAACATCTACACCTCCAAAATAAACAACGTTCCACCGGACCAGGGTGCACAACACAGTACATACATACAACTCCCATACAGCATCTACACCTCCAAAATAAACAACGTTCCTCCGGACCAGGGTGCACAACACAGTAGATACATACAATCCCATACAACATCTACACCACCAAAATAAACAACGTTCCTCCGGACCAGAGTGCACATCACAGTACAAACATACAACTCCCATACAACATCTACACCTCCAAAATAAACAACGTTCCACCGGACCAGGGTGCACAACACAGTACATACATACAACTCCCATACAACATCTACACCTCCAAAATAAACAACGTTCCACCGGACCAGGGTGCACAACACAGTACATACATACAACTCCCATACAACATCTACACCACCAAAATAAACAACGTTCCTCCAGACCTGGGTCCACAACACAGTACATACATACAACTCCCATACAACATCTACACCTCCAAAATAAACAACGTTCCTCTGGACCAGGGTCCACAACACAGTACATACATACAACTCCCATACAACATCTACACCACCAAAATAAACAACGTTCCTCCGGACCAGAGTGCACATCACAGTACAAACATACAACTCCCATACAACATCTACACCTCCAAAATAAACAACGTTCCACCGGATCAGGGTGCACAACACAGTACATACATACAACTCCCATACAACATCTACACCTCCAAAATAAACAACGTTCCACCGGACCAGGGTGCACAACACAGTACATACATACAACTCCCATACAGCATCTACACCACCAAAATAAACAACGTTCCTCCAGACCAGGGTCCACAACACAGTACATACATACAACTCCCATACAACATCTACACCTCCAAAATAAACAACGTTCCTCCGGACCAGGGTCCACAGCACAGTACATACATACAACTCCCATACAACATCTACACCTCCAAAATAAACAACGTTCCACCGGACCAGGGTCCACAACACAGTACATACATACAACTCCCATACAACATCTACACCTCCAAAGTAAACAACGTTCCTCCGTACCAGGGTCCACAACACAGTACATACATACAACTCCCATACAACAACTACACATCCAAAATAAACAACGTTCCTCCAGACCAGGGTGCACAACACAGTACATACATACAACTCCCATACAACATCTACACCTCCAATATTAGCAACTTTCCTCCGGACCAGGGTGCACAACACAGTACATACATACAACTCCCATACAACATCTACACCTCCAAAATAGACAATGTTCCACCGGACCAGGGAGAACAACACAGTACATACATACAACTCCCATTCAACATCTACACCTCCAAAATAAACAACGTTCCTCCGGACCAGGGTCCACAACACAGTACATACATACAACTCCCATACAACACCTACACCTCCAAAATAAACTACGTTCCACCGGACCTGGGAGAACATCACAGTACATACATACAACTCCCATACAGCATCTACACCTCCAAAATAAACAACGTTCCACCGGACCAGGGAGAACAACACAGTAGAAACATACAACACCCATACAACATCTACACCTCCAAAATAAACAACGTTCCTTGGACCAGGGTCCACAACACAGTACATACATACAACTCCCATACAACATCTACACCTCCAAAATAAACAACGTTCCACCGGACCAGGGTGCACAACACAGTACATACATACAACTCCCATACAGCATCTACACCTCCAAAATAAACAACGTTCCTCCGGACCAGGGTGCACAACACAGTAGATACATACAATCCCATACAACATCTACACCACCAAAATAAACAACGTTCCTCCAGACCAGGGTCCACAACACAGTACATACATACAACTCCCATACAACATCTACACCTCCAAAATAAACAACGTTCCTCCGGACCAGGGTCCACAGCACAGTACATACATACAACTCCCATACAACATCTACACCTCCAAAATAAACAACGTTCCACCGGACCAGGGTCCACAACACAGTACATACATACAACTCCCATACAACATCTACACCTCCAAAGTAAACAACGTTCCTCCGGACCAGGGTCCACAACACAGTACATACATACAACTCCCATACAACAACTACACATCCAAAATAAACAACGTTCCTCCAGACCAGGGTGCACAACACAGTACATACATACAACTCCCATACAACATCTACACCTCCAATATTAGCAACTTTCCTCCGGACCAGGGTGCACAACACAGTACATACATACAACTCCCATACAACATCTACACCTCCAAAATAGACAATGTTCCACCGGACCAGGGAGAACAACACAGTACATACATACAACTCCCATTCAACATCTACACCTCCAAAATAAACAACGTTCCTCCGGACCAGGGTCCACAACACAGTACATACATACAACTCCCATACAACACCTACACCTCCAAAATAAACTACGTTCCACCGGACCAGGGAGAACATCACAGTACATACATACAACTCCCATACAACATCTACACCTCCAAAATAAACAACGTTCCACCGGACCAGGGAGAACAACACAGTACAAACATACAACACCCATACAACATCTACACCTCCAAAATAAACAACGTTCCTTGGACCAGGGTCCACAACACAGTACATACGTACAACTCCCATACAACATCTACACCTCCAAAATAAACAACGTTCCACCGGACCAGGGTGCACAACACAGTACATACATACAACTCCCATACAGCATCTACACCTCCAAAATAAACAACGTTCCTCCGGACCAGGGTGCACAACACAGTAGATACATACAATCCCATACAACATCTACACCACCAAAATAAACAACGTTCCTCCGGACCAGAGTGCACATCACAGTACAAACATACAACTCCCATACAACATCTACACCTCCAAAATAAACAACGTTCCACCGGACCAGGGTGCACAACACAGTACATACATACAACTCCCATACAACATCTACACCTCCAAAATAAACAACGTTCCACCGGACCAGGGTGCACAACACAGTACATACATACAACTCCCATACAACATCTACACCACCAAAATAAACAACGTTCCTCCAGACCAGGGTCCACAACACAGTACATACATACAACTCCCATACAACATCTACACCTCCAAAATAAACAACGTTCCTCTGGACCAGGGTCCACAACACAGTACATACATACAACTCCCGTACAACATCAACACCACCAAAATAAACAACGTTCCTCCGGACCAGAGTGCACATCACAGTACAAACATACAACTCCCATACAACATCTACACCTCCAAAATAAACAACGTTCCACCGGACCAGGGTGCACAACACAGTACATACATACAACTCCCATACAACATCTACACCTCCAAAATAAACAACGTTCCACCGGACCAGGGTGCACAACACAGTACATACATACAACTCCCATACAACATCTACACCACCAAAATAAACAACGTTCCTCCAGACCAGGGTCCACAACACAGTACATACATACAACTCCCATACAACATCTACACCTCCAAAATAAACAACGTTCCTCCGGACCAGGGTCCACAGCACAGTACATACATACAACTCCCATACAACATCTACACCTCCAAAATAAACAACGTTCCACCGGACCAGGGTCCACAACACAGTACATACATACAACTCCCATACAACATCTACACCTCCAAAGTAAACAACGTTCCTCTGGACCAGGGTCCACAACACAGTACATACATACAACTCCCATACAACAACTACACATCCAAAATAAACAACGTTCCTCCAGACCAGGGTGCACAACACAGTACATACATACAACTCCCATACAACATCTACACCTCCAATATTAGCAACTTTCCTCCGGACCAGGGTTCACAACACAGTACATACATACAACTCCCATACAACATCTACACCTCCAAAATAGACAATGTTCCACCGGACCAGGGAGAACAACACAGTACATACATACAACTCCCATTCAACATCTACACCTCCAAAATAAACAACGTTCCTCCGGACCAGGGTCCACAACACAGTACATACATACAACTCCCATACAACACCTACACCTCCAAAATAAACAACGTTCCACCGGACCAGGGAGAACATCACAGTACATACATACAACTCCCATACAACATCTACACCTCCAAAATAAACAACGTTCCACCGGACCAGGAAGAACAACACAGTACAAACATACAACACCCATACAACATCTACACCTCCAAAATAAACAACGTTACTTGGACCAGGGTCCACAACACAGTACATACATACAACTCCCATACAACATCTACACCTCCAAAATAAACAACGTTCCACCGGACCAGGGTGCACAACACAGTACATACATACAACTCCCATACAGCATCTACACCTCCAAAATAAACAACGTTCCTCCGGACCAGGGTGCACAACACAGTAGATACATACAACTCCCATACAACATCTACACCACCAAAATAAACAACGTTCCTCCGGACCAGAGTGCACACCACAGTACAAACATACAACTCCCATACAACATCTACACCTCCAAAATAAACAACGTTCCACCGGACCAGGGTGCACAACACAGTACATACATACAACTCCCATACAACATCTACACCTCCAAAATAAACAACGTTCCACCGGACCAGGGTGCACAACACAGTACATACATACAACTCCCATACAACATCTACACCACCAAAATAAACAACGTTCCTCCAGACCAGGGTCCACAACACAGTACATACATACAACTCCCATACAACATCTACACCTCCAAAATAAACAACGTTCCTCTGGACCAGGGTGCACAACACAGTAGATACATACAACTCCCATACAACATCTACACCACCAAAATAAACAACGTTCCTCCGGACCATGGTGCACATCACAGTACAAACATACAACTCCCATACAACATCTACACCTCCAAAATAAACAACGTTCCACCGGACCAGGGTGCACAACACAGTACATACATACAACTCCCATACAACATCTACACCTCCAAAATAAACAACGTTCCACCTGACCACGGTGCACAACACAGTACATACATACAACTCCCATACAACAACTACACCACCAAAATAAACAACGTTCCTCCGGACCAGGGTGCACATCACAGTACAAACATACAACTCCCAGACAACATCTACACCTCCAAAATAAACAACGTTCCTCCGGTCCAGGGTCCACAACACAGTACATACATACAACTCCCATACAACATCTACACATCCAAAATAAACAACGTCCCTCCGGACCAGGGTCCACAACACAGTACATACATGCAACTCCCATACAACATCTACCCCTCCAAAATAAACAAATTTCCTCCGGACCAGGGTGCACAACACAGTGCATACATACAACTCGCATACAACATTTACACCTCCAAAATAAACAACATTCCTCTGGACCAGGGTGTACAACACAGTACATACATACAACTCCCATACAACATCTACACCTCCAAAATAAACAACGTTCCTCTTGACCAGGGTGCACAACACAGTACATACATACAACTCCCATACAACATCTACACCTCCAAAATAAACAACGTTCCTCTGGACCAGGGTGCACAACACAGTACATACATACAACTCCCATACAACATCTACACCTCCAAAATAAACAACGTTCCTCTGGACCAGTGTGTACAACACAGTACATACATACATCTCCCATACAACATCTACACCTCCACAATAAGCAACGTTCCTCCGGACCACGGTGCACAACACAGTACATACATACAACTCCCATACAACATCTACACCACCAAAATAAACAACGTTCCTCCAGACCAGGGTCCACAACACAGTACATACATACAACTCCCATACAACATCTACACCTCCAAAATAAACAACGTTCCTCTGGACCAGGGTGCACAACACAGCAGATACATACAACTCCCATACAACATCTACAGCACCAAAATAAACAACGTTCCTCCGGACCATGGTGCACATCACAGTACAAACATACAACTCCCATACAACATCTACACCTCCAAAATAAACAACGTTCCACCGGACCAGGGTGCACAACACAGTACATACATACAACTCCCATACAACATCTACACCTCCAAAATAAACAACGTTCCACCGGACCAGGGTGCACAACACAGTACATACATACAACTCCCATACAACATCTACACCACCAAAATAAACAACGTTCCTCCGGACCAGGGTGCACATCACAGTACAAACATACAACTCCCATACAGCATCTACTCCTCCAAAATAAACAACATTCCTCCGGACCAGGGTGCACAACACGGTACATACTTACAACTCCCATACAACATCTACACCTCCAAAATAAACAACGTTCCTCCGGACCAGGGTCCACAACACAGTACATACATACAACTCCCATACAACATCTACACATCCAAAATAAACAACGTCCCTCCGGACCAGGGTCCACAACACAGTACATACATGCAACTCCCATACAACATCTACCCCTCCAAAATAAACAAATTTCCTCCGGACCAGGGTGCACAACACAGTGCATACATACAACTCGCATACAACATCTACACCTCCAAAATAAACAACGTTCCTCTGGACCAGGGTGCACAACACAGTACATACATACAACTCCCATACAACATCTACACCTGCAAAATAAACAACGTTCCTCCGGACCAGGGTGCACATCACAGTACAAACATACAACTCCCATACAGCATCTACTCCTCCAAAATAAACAACATTCCTCCGGACCAGGGTGCACAACACAGTACATACTTACAACTCCCATACAACATCTACACCTCCAAAATAAACAACGTTCCTCCGGTCCAGGGTCCACAACACAGTACATACATACAACTCCCATACAACATCTACACATCCAAAATAAACAACGTCCCTCTGGACCAGGGTCCACAACACAGTACATACATGCAACTCCCATACAACATCTACCCCTCCAAAATAAACAAATTTCCTCCGGACCAGGGTGCACAACACAGTGCATACATACAACTCGCATACAACATCTACACCTCCAAAATAAACAACATTCCTCTGGACCAGGGTGTACAGCACAGTACATACATACAACTCCCATACAACATTTACACCTCCAAAATAAACAACGTTCCTCTGGACCAGGGTGCACAACACAGTACATACATACAACTCCCATACAACATCTGCACATCCAAAATAAACAACGTTCCTCTGGACCAGGGTGCACAACACAATACATACATACAACTCCCATACAACATCTACACCTCCAAAATAAACAACGTTCCTCTGGACCAGGGTGCACAACACAGTAGATACATTCAACTCCCATACAACATCTACACCACCAAAATAAACAACGTTCCTCCGGACCATGGTGCACATCACAGTACAAACATACAACTCCCATACAACATCTACACCTCCAAAATAAACAACGTTCCACCGGACCAGGGTGCACAACACAGTACATACATACAACTCCCATACAACATCTACACCTCCAAAATAAACAACGTTCCACCGGACCAGGGTGCACAACACAGTACATACATACAACTCCCATACAACATCTACACCACCAAAATAAACAACGTTCCTCCGGACCAGGATGCACATCACAGTACAAACATACAACTCCCATACAGCATCTACTCCTCCAAAATAAACAACATTTTTCCGGACCAGGGTGCACAACACAGTACATACTTACAACTCCCATACAACATCTACACCTCCAAAATAAACAACGTTCCTCCGGTCCAGGGTCCACAACACAGTACATACATACAACTCCCATACAACATCTACACATCCAAAATAAACAACGTCCCTCCGGACCAGGGTCCACAACACAGTACATACATGCAACTCCCATACAACATCTACCCCTCCAAAATAAACAAATTTCCACCGGACCAGGGTGCACAACACAGTGCATACATACAACTCGCATACAACATCTACACCTCCAAAATAAACAACATTCCTCTGGACCAGGGTGTACAACACAGTACATACATACAACTCCCATACAACATTTACACCTCCAAAATAAACAACGTTCCTCTGGACCAGGGTGCACAACACAGTACATACATACAACTCCCATACAACATCTACACATCCAAAATAAACAACGTTCCTCTGGACCAGGGTGCACAACACAATACATACATACAACTCCCATACAACATCTACACCTCCAAAATAAACAACGTTCCTCTGGACCAGGGTGTACAACACAGTACATACATACATCTCCCATACAACATCTACACCTCCACAATAAGCAACGTTCCTCCGGACAAGGGTGCACAACACAGTACATACATACAACTCCCATACAACATCTACACCACCAAAATAAACAACGTTCCTCCAGACCAGGGTCCACAACACAGTACATACATACAACTCCCATACAACATCTACACCTCCAAAATAAACAACGTTCCTCTGGACCAGGGTGCACAACACAGTAGATACATACAACTCCCATACAACATCTACACCACCAAAATAAACAACGTTCCTCCGGACCATGGTGCACATCACAGTACAAACATACAACTCCCATACAACATCTACACCTCCAAAATAAACAACGTTCCACCGGACCAGGGTGCACAACACAGTACATACATACATCTCCCATACAACATCTACACCTCCACAATAAGCAACGTTCCTCCGGACCACGGTGCACAACACAGTACATACATACAACTCCCATACAACATCTACACCACCAAAATAAACAACGTTCCTCCAGACTAGGGTCCACAACACAGTACATACATACAACTAACATACAACATCTACACCTCCAAAATAAACAACGTTCCTCTGGACCAGGGTGCACAACACAGTAGATACATACAACTCCCATACAACATCTACACCACCAAAATAAACAACGTTCCTCCGGACCATGGTGCACATCACAGTACAAACATACAACTCCCATACAACATCTACACCTCCAAAATAAACAACGTTCCTCCGGACCAGGATGCACATCACAGTACAAACATACAACTCCCATACAGCATCTACTCCTCCAAAATAAACAACATTCCTCCGGACCAGGGTGCACAACACAGTACATACTTACAACTCCCATACAACATCTACACCTCCAAAATAAACAACGTTCCTCCGGTCCAGGGTCCACAACACAGTACATACATACAACTCCCATACAACATCTACACATCCAAAATAAACAACGTCCCTCCGGACCAGGGTCCACAACACAGTACATACATGCAACTCCCATACAACATCTACCCCTCCAAAATAAACAAATTTCCTCCGGACCAGGGTGCACAACACAGTGCATACATACAACTCGCATACAACATCTACACCTCCAAAATAAACAACATTCCTCTGGACCAGGGTGTACAACACAGTACATACATACAACTCCCATACAACATTTACACCTCCAAAATAAACAACGTTCCTCTGGACCAGGGTGCACAACACAGTACATACATACAACTCCCATACAACATCTACACCTCCAAAATAAACAACGTTCCTCTGGACCAGGGTGTACAACACAGTACATACATACATCTCCCATACAACATCTACACCTCCACAATAAGCAACGTTCCTCCGGACAAGGGTGCACAACACAGTACGTACATACAACTCCCATACAACATCTACACCACCAAAATAAACAACGTTCCTCCAGACCAGGGTCCACAACACAGTACATACATACAACTCCCATACAACATCTACACCTCCAAAATAAACAACGTTCCTCTGGACCAGGGTGCACAACACAGTATATACATACAACTCCCATACAACATCTACACCACCAAAATAAACAACGTTCCTCCGGACCATGGTGCACATCACAGTACAAACATACAACTCCCATACAACATCTACACCTCCAAAATAAACAACGTTCCACCGGACCAGGGTGCACAACACAGTACATACATACAACTCCCATACAACATCTACACCTCCAAAATAAACAACGTTCCACCGGACCAGGGTGCACAACACAGTACATACATACAACTCCCATACAACATCTACACCACCAAAATAAACAACGTTCCTCCGGACCAGGATGCACATCACAGTACAAACATACAACTCCCATACAGCATCTACTCCTCCAAAATAAACAACATTCCTCCGGACCAGGGTGCACAACACAGTACATACTTACAACTCCCATACAACATCTACACCTCCAAAATAAACAACGTTCCTCCGGACCAGGGTGCACAACACAGTACATACATACAACTCCCATACAACATCTACACATCCAAAATAAACAACGTCCCTCCGGACCAGGGTCCACAACACAGTACATACATGCAACTCCCATACAACATCTACCCCTCCAAAATAAACAAATTTCCTCCGGACCAGGGTGCACAACACAGTGCATACATACAACTCGCATACAACATCTACACCTCCAAAATAAACAACATTCCTCTGGACCAGGGTGTACAACACAGTACATACATACAACTCCCATACAACATTTACACCTCCAAAATAAACAACGTTCCTCTGGACCAGGGTGCACAACACAGTACATACATACAACTCCCATACAACATCTACACCTCCAAAATAAACAACGTTCCTCTGGACCAGGGTGCACAACACAGTACATACATACAACTCCCATACAACATCTACACCTCCAAAATAAATAACGTTCCTCTGGACCAGGGTGCACAACACAGTACATACATACAACTCCCATACAACATCTACACCTCCAAAATAAACAAAGTTCCTCTGGACCAGGGTGCACATCACAGTACATACATACAACTCCCATACAACATCTACACCTCCAAAATAAACAACGTTCCTCTGGACCAGGGTGTACAACACAGTACATACATACATCTCCCATACAACATCTACACCTCCACAATAAGCAACGTTCCTCCGGACCACGGTGCACAACACAGTACATACATACAACTCCCATACAACATCTACACCACCAAAATAAACAACGTTCCTCCAGACTACGGTCCACAACACAGTACATACATACAACTAACATACAACACCTACACCTCCAAAATAAACAACGTTCCTCTGGACCAGGGTGCACAACACAGTAGATACATACAACTCCCATACAACATCTACACCACCAAAATAAACAACGTTCCTCCGGACCATGGTGCACATCACAGTACAAACATACAACTCCCATACAACATCTACACCTCCAAAATAAACAACGTTCCTCCGGACCAGGATGCACATCACAGTACAAACATACAACTCCCATACAGCATCTACTCCTCCAAAATAAACAACATTCCTCCGGACCAGGGTGCACAACACAGTACATACTTACAACTCCCATACAACATCTACACCTCCAAAATAAACAACGTTCCTCCGGTCCAGGGTCCACAACACAGTACATACATACAACTCCCATACAACATCTACACATCTAAAATAAACAACGTCCCTCCGGACCAGGGTCCACAACACAGTACATACATGCAACTCCCATACAACATCTACCCCTCCAAAATAAACAAATTTCCTCTGGACCAGGGTGCACAACACAGTGCATACATACAACTCGCATACAACATCTACACCTCCAAAATAAACAACATTCCTCTGGACCAGG